>NC_060138.1:506220045-506523075 GCF_021461385.2 Schistocerca piceifrons | reverse complement strand
GGACGTGGTGTTACAGTATTGGGGTGTTGTTTTTGTGTTTATTACGTGGGTGTCAATTGCCCCTAGGAAAATACTATATTCGGATCGATATCAACATATTTTACAGCATTTTGAACCGCGCATATTGAGGGAACAGTTCGGAGAAGATGATTTTCTTTCTTTTTTTTTTGTATAAGCATGACAATGCACCATGCCATAGAGCACTACGTCTGAGACTATGAAATGAGGACAAAAGCATTGCTGAACAGTAATGGCCTGCCAAGAGGCCAGGCCTGAACAGAATGGAACACCTTTGGTATGAGTTAGAACGTCGACTTCGCTCCAGACCGTTGCCAGCGACTTCACTACGATGTTTAGTTTCGGCTCTTGAGGAAGAATGAGGGTCCATTCCTCCAGAGACATTCAGACAATTCATTGAAAGGGTCCCAGTGGAGTTCAAGATGTCATAAAGGCGAGGGGAAGACATACGTGATATTACCGTCCATTAACGGGTGTACAGGTAGTTTTGGTTAGCCGGCCGTTGTAGCCGAGCGGTTCTAGGCGCTTCAGTCCGGAACCGCGCTGCTGCTACGGTCGCAGGTTCGAATCCTGCCTCGGGCATGGATGTGTGTGACGTCCTTAGGTTAGTTAGGTTTAAGTAGTTCTAAGTTCTAGGGGACTGATAACCTCAGATGTTAAGTCCCATAGTGTTCAGAACCACTTGAAGTTTTGGTCAGATATTGGACATGTCATTATTGATTCATGATGTCAACGGTCCCATACGTCTAGCTCCGGAGAGGAAAGATGTATGAAATGTGGTTGTTTCTCCTTAAAATGTCAGATAATTTATTTTCTAATGTATTACGATTGTTAAGTCGAGTGTTACCCCTCATGTTTTCGCAGAAGTCTCAAGTACAAATGCCTACAGAGACGTTTCTAACCCAACTGCTACCACGCGGACTTAACAAAATGTCTTACTGTCGTGTTGGTTATTTGGTTTTGTGACTATTCTTGTACCTTATGATTTCGGCACCATCTGTACTCGCTTGCTGTGAAAACTACTTGTATTTAAGGATGTGTAGGTTTCTGTATATGTGTTTTCTCGCTCGAGGTAATACTCCCTGTAAGTAATCCTCGAATTTTCTACAGTAATGAAAATAAAAATTAAATTATTGGACAGCCATAAGCGAAAACAACCACTATTTAATATATCCTTTCTCTCTGGCGTTAGACTCATGGAGCCATTGAAATACTGTACTCAACGATTAAATAAACAGTATCAGACCAAAGTATTAGGACTCCAATTAGTGCAGGTTAGCACATAATGTGTGTACTACTAGCCTTTATAATTCCTTGAACTATGCCGAAGGACACGCAATGAAATATTATGAGTTACATCTAGTAGCTCCTACTTTCTGTTACTGGAACTGTGTTCTACAGAAATCCCTTGACATTAAACTGGCTATTAATGTTGTTAATAGTGGCAAAGGCTGTGATCTGAGCAAGATACCGAATTATGCGCTGAGATGCATTAAAACGCTGTGCTCTCAGTCGGGACAAGATTTCGCCAATTAGCTACAGATGCGCTGCCTCGACGTGTTTGCCTTTGCCACCGGCGGCGCTGTTAGTTTATTTTGCAGTGAGGTCTACATTCATGTCTGTTAGCGCATGGACCGAGTAGTCAGTGTGGGCCGATATATGGACGCCGGCTCCAGCGTACTATTAGTTTGGCGAGACTCGACAATATGAGATTACAGACAGGTGGACATCGAAACATTTCAACCTGAAGCTCTGGCTACAAACCTAAGAAATGAATGAAGACACCCATCATTAAAATTCTTCTGTGTTTGCTGCTACGCCGGACTATACTTTCATGCTCAGAAAATAGATAACCCCTTGAACGACTTGAGACAGGACGTTCATATTCACAGGACATGTACATTAATATGTTCTGCAGAAATGATTGGGATTTGAACTATGTCGACCCGGGGGTTCACGGTCAACATCGATACCGCAGCGCAACACCACGGCTGGTAAATGTGCTCGCCACTGTCGTTGTCGCTAGAAACCGAAGGTAATTGATCAGTGTGACTTCAGAAGATGCGCAGGATACCTCGTAGATGTATGCGCGAACCGTATCATCAAATAAAAGTCTGAAAGTGGGTTCATTATTGGCATGAGAGAATATGATGCATCCGGTAAATTGCAGTTCATGTGGGATGAAGCGTTTCGACAGTACAGTGGGTGTGTGCAGAATGATTCACGGAAGACCACAGAGCAAGACAAGATGGATCAGGTCGCACCACCACACCATCCCTGGAGAAGATCGAAACCTAATCCCAATGGCATTGGAGGACAGATCTGCGTCCTCCTCGGCTCTGGCGCAACAGTGGAACGATGCAGCACATAGTACTTCATCAGGAATGACAGACCGTCGCCGTTTATTACGGCAGGTGTTACGTGCGTGTTTTTCACTTCCCCGCCTATATTTGAGGAATGTGCAGAAATACGCTAAATGACACTGACGTGTGGGACGACGTCATTGAAGACAGGAATGGTATCAGACAGTGTTTTCGGACGAATCCAGGTTCCATTTGTTGGAAAATGATGGCCGCGTTTTGATCCTCCGCAGGCAGCGGGAGCGGCATCACTGTGACTGAATTCGAATAAAACATATAACGCCATCTCAAGGCCTTATGGGGTGGGGTGAAAATCACAGTTGGTGCATATTCAAGGCACTGTGACCAGTGTGACCTACGTGAATAACAATCCCGCGACCTGTAGCCATACTATTTCAGCAAAACACAGCAGAGGCCATTTTTCAAGAAGACAATGCACGAACACATGTTGCTGCACGACCACGGGCCTTGTTGGACTCACAGGATGTCAGCTTTTTGCCCTAGACCGCAAGATTACCAGTCTTTTCGCCAATCGAAAATGTGTAATGTGTAGGATATGAAAAAAACGACAGGTGCAATGCTCTGACCCAGAGGCAATCAGCACAAATCAGGACGCCATTCACGTTTAGTATGCTTCGATGCAATGCACAACTTATCAGTACCTATGGCGGACGCTTTGCCTACTAGGCAACAGGACACATGGTGAGCCGAGGTGACTGAAATGTTAATGATCTCTGCAGAACATACAAATGTACATGTCCTGTGAATATGAACGACCTGTCTCTAGCCGTTCAAGGTGTTCTTTTTTTCTGAACGTGAGTGTAAAATACTTATAATACTAAGCTAAGCTACTGAAATAAATCGGTTTCGACCGAGTTGCAGTTGTCTTCATTAGGTAAAATATAATTAGCAGGTGATCGGTATTTCAGTATGCTCACTAGACCACCAACGTCACAATAATTACATTTCATTGGGCCGACCGTGCTGATCCAACGGACGTCCAGCACGTCCGAGTCCGCCTATCGGTTCACACGGGCGACAAACCCAGTTACTGCTTTCAGGGGTTGATGACTCACCAGTGGTCGAGTGGGAGGTTTCCTCGGCGCTTGGCAGGCTGCGGAAAACTTCCCAAACAGCCGCACGTAAGGCCTCCTCGGTTAGTCTGACAAACAGGGTCCAGGTGCTGTCTGTGGCTGACACTTTCGCTAAGCCAGGTGCTGTCGGCTGTCCTGTAATCATGGAGGGTGGGATTATTATAGTTTGGACCTGCAATGTTAGTCGTATTATGGGGCCCCTAAGGAACATGGCTGTCAAGAAGGGGAAGGAAGCCAATGCACACTCCGTGTGCATACCGAATGGAGTCGTTCCAGCCGTGAAGAGGGTCCTTCCGGATGCCATGAAGAGCTCAGGATACAGACAACTGCAGGTGGTATGACTACGAAGTCTTTCGCGATGGAGTCCTTACATAAAAGGTACTCGGTTTACTTGCTGCGTCAATATTGGAAGATACCACGTACCGGATTCATAGCCGGCCGGAGTGGCCGTGCAGTTCTAGGCGCTACAGTCTGGAGCCGAGCGACCGCTACGGTCGAAGGTTCGAATCCTGCCTCAGGCATGGATGTGTGTGATGTCCTTAGGTTAGTTAGGTTTAATTAGTTCTAAGTTCTAGGCGACTGATGACCTCAGAAGTTAAGTCGCATAGTGCTCAGAACCATTTTTTGAACCGGATTCTTAAACGGGATCCCACATCAGCACTTAGCAGGAAGACAGTGGAGCTACTGAAGAACTCTGGCCTTCCAGAAGAACTAGTCAAGAATCTACGACCTAGATCACCAAGGCCACCCAGGTTATACGGTCTACCCAAGGTCCATAAGGATAGAGTCCCGTTGAGACATATTGTTAGTGTTATTGGGTCTCCTACATATCGACTGGCAAAATACTTAACCAAATTATTAGCACCTCTAGTCGGCCACTGTAGCCATCATATTAATAACTCAAAAATGTTTGTTGACATCATAAGGCAGATGAGGATAGGTCCAAATAACATTATGATCAGCCTAGATGTGGTCTCTTTGTTTGCATAGATACCGGTGGAAGACACGTTAAAACTGTTGGCTGCTCATTTCTCTCCTGAAATACTGATGTTATTTTGACACACTATGACGACCATCTGTTTTTTGTATGGTGGAAAATATTATGAAATGACTGACGGAACTGCCATGAGTTCGCACGTGACAATCGATTGCCTGCAATCGAGAGAACAGACGATAGCCAGAGATAGCTACGCATCGACGCCACGTGACGTGCGGTGGCGCCTTCTATAATCTCCATATAAGCGGCGGCCCCAGCTCCTAGCAGCCCCCCACGCGGATCCTGTACGATCTCATCCCCTTCCCTCACCTCCTCCTTTTCCTTGAAAGGATACGGATCCTGTACACCTCCCGCAAACTCGATTCTCCTCACCCGCTCGTCTACCCGATCCTCTCCCACCCCCGCCCGCTGCCGCGCCTGTATTCCCACATCCCGCCCGGTCTCTATCTCTCCACCCTCCTTACCCTCTCCCAAGGTGGCTTCCGCCAGCTCCCCGTCCCTGATGATGTCCTCCTCCCCTCCATCTACCCCTCCTACCAACTTTAATCCTCCCTCCCTCTTCCTGTCTCTGTTCCTTTTGGCACCCTCCATCCCTCCCCCCCTTCTCCCCACTTCTCCCCCGTGCCTCCCCTCCCCTGTCCTTCTACTCCTCCTCCCCTCTCCTCAGCCATTGGCATCTCTGTTCTCCCCTCTCCACCCTCTCCACCCGCCCTCACCTTTCTTCCCCTCTTGGCAGGTCCCCGGACTCGCACACGCTACGTGGACTTTCGCGCGCCGGAGATCATCGCCATCTGTGTCTCGTGTGTGTGACGTCGTTTAGTGTTTTTCGGGTCTGCCGTCATGCTTCTCTGTTCACTTATGCCATCGGATTCATCAGTGTTATGTGCGTCGTGTCAACGTGTTTTCAGTGTCTTTCTCGTCGAGTGTGAACGGCTCCGTGTTTTTTGTGTGACTGTGACCACTATTTTTTGCCCACTATTTTTCATTCTCCATTCTTGTACTGTGATTGTCAACTCTATAGCTGAAGAGCGGCGTAGCATGCCGCTGCCAGCCTACCTGATTGTTCAGGTGTTAAATTAACAATAAAGTAAAAAAAAAAAGAACTCCTAGCAGCCAGTCGTCGACTCACCTCGGAAGATGTTCTCCGTAGTTGAGAACGAAACGTCAGGGAGAAGAAGTTCTACAGATCGACCACGGCAACTTAGCCCGGAAGTGTTTACTGATGAACTGCTGATAGGTTCAAAGAAAACTTGCGTTTACTTTCAAACCTATAATCGACTACTGTAATTATAGAGGGTGGTGACGTAATTTATACTCGATATGTTGGCGGAAATATATGTTTAAATCAGTAGGTAAGCATTAAACATCATACGAAATTGTGCTAAAATCATTCTCTGAAAGTTTCTTCGAGCACTTAGTTCATGGGCCCACTCAAACAGTAAACGGTTGTGAAAACACACTTGACATCTTAGTAATAATAAATAATCCTGACGTAATAACGAGCATCAAAACGGATACAAGGATTAGTGAACATAGGGCTATCGTAGCGAGATTGTATATTGTAACTTCATAATCCTCCAAAAAACGAAAAATGTACCTATTAAAATAAGTAGATAAAAATTCACTGCTCCCAGTCGTAGGTTCGAGCCCTCCTTCGGGCATGGGTGTGTGTGTTGTCCTTAGCGTAAGTTAGTTTAAGTTAGATGAAGTAGTGCGTAAGCTTAGGGACCGATGACCTCAGCAGTTTGGTCCCATAAGACCATACCACAAATTTCCAGTTTCCAATTATTCACTTGAGCGTTCCTGAGAGAGACGATCTCCACTCCTTCCAAATCAACAATGTAAAAAAAGATCAGATGGGGCTTGAATTCAGAGAAATAGTATCGACAGCAATTGAGAAATTTATACCAAATAAATTAACAAAGGACGGAGCTCATCCGTCTTGGTTCACAAAACACATGAGAACAGTGTTGCAGAAACAACGAAAAATGCGTGCCAAATTTAAACGAACTCAAAACTCAAAGGTTTGCGATCTTTTAAACATACTCGAAATTTAGTGCGGACATCGATGAGAGATGCTTATAATATTTTCCACAAAGTAACTTTAACTGGAAACCTGGAAGAAGATTCAAAGAGATTCTGGTCGTATATAAAGTATGCTAGCGGCAAGATGAAGTCTCTACTTGATAGCAATAGAAATACAACTGCCAATTATCGCACCATTCCGATATCTTTTCTAAATCGTTTTACGTTTTGATTTGATCTTCTGATGAGTTTACTAGATGTTAAACGACAGTATCTGCTGTAAACAACCTAAGACGGCTGCTCAGATTGTCTCCTAAATCGATTATGTAGATACGGAGCAGCAGCGGGCCTATAAGACTAACTCGGGGAATGCCAGAAATCACGTCTGTTTTACTAGATAACTTCCGTCAGTTACTACGAACTGTGACCTCTTTGACAGGAAATCACGAATCCAGTCACATAACTAAGGTGATGTCCCATAAGCACGTAATTTCACTACAAATCGCTTGAGTGGTACATTGTCGAAAGCCTTTTGTAAACCTAGAAATATGGAATCAATTTGAAATCCCTTGTCAATAGCACTCAACAGTTCGTGTGTGTAAAGAGCTATTTGTGATTTGCTACAACGATGTTTTCTGAATCCATGTTTACTGTGTGTCAATAGACCGTTCTCTTCGAGTTAATTCATAATGTTCGAACACAGAAAAAAATGTGTGTGAATTTCTAAGGGACCAAACTGCTAACGTCATCGGTCCCTAGACTTATACACTACTTTAAACTAATATAAACTAACTTACGCTAAGGACAACACACACACACCCATGCTCGAGGGAGGACTCGGACCTCCGGCGGGAGAGGCCGCGTAGTTCGTGACATGGTGCCTCTAACAGCGTGGCCCCACCGCGCGGCTGTTCAAACACAATATATGTTCCAAAATCCTGCTGCATATCGACGTCAATGATACGGGCCTGTGATATAGTGGGTTACTCCTACTATCCATCGACGACACTGCTGCGAAAGCAGACCTATTAAACACAGGCTTTCGAAATTACTTCACCAAGGAAGATGAAGTAAATCTTCCAGAATTCGAATCAACAACAGGTGCCATCATTAGCAAGTGTGAAGTAAATACCCTGGGGGAGTTGTGAAGCAACTGAAATCAATAACAGCCAGTCTTCTGGTCCAGACTATATACCACTTAGGTTCTTTTCTCAGTATGCTGATGCGATAGCTCCATAATTAACTAGCTCCATAATTAACAATCACATACATCCGCTCGCTCGATTAAAGTTACGTACCCAAAGACTAGAAACTCGCACAGTTCTCACCAATATTCGAAAAAGATAGTGGGAGTAATCCATTAAATCCCAGGGCCATATCATTAACGTCGATATGCAGCAGAATTTTGGAAAATGTATTCTGTTCGAACATTGTGAATGTACTCGAAAATGACGGTCTATTGACACACAGTCAACATGGATTCTGAAAACATCGTTCTTGTAAATCACAAGTATCTTTATACACACACGAAGTGTTGAGTGCAATTGACAATGGATTTGAATTTTATTTTATCTCTGGGTTTCCAAAAGAGTTTTGACGCTGTATCACTCAAGCGATTTGCAGTGAAATAGAATATCATCCAGGTTATTTCACTGGATTTGTGATTTCCACTCAGAGAGGTCACCGTTCGTAGTAACTGACGGAAAGTTATCGAGTAAAACAGAAGTGATTTTTGGCGTTTCTCAAGATAGTCTTACAGGCCTGCTGCTGTTCCTTATCTGCATAAACGATTTAGGAGACAATCTGAGCAGCAGTCTTAGGTTGTTTGCAGATGATACTGTCGTTTATGGTCTTGTAAACGTATCAGGAGAACAAAACAAACTTCAAAACGACTCAGAAAAGATTTCTGAATGGTGCTAAAATTGTATATTGCACTTAAATAATAAAAAGTGTAAAGTCATCCACACGAGTGCTAAAAGGAATACGTTAAACTTCGGTTGCAAGATAAATCAGTCTAATCCAAAGGCTGTTAATTTAGCTAAGTACCTACGCATCACAATTACGAACAATTTAAATGGAAAAGAAAACATAGAAAATTTTGTGGGGAAGCAAGCGAAAGAGTGCATTTTATTGGTAGAACAGATGTACCAAGAGACTGCATACAGTGCGCTTGTCTGTCTTTTGGAATACTGAAGCGCAGTCGGAAATCTCTACCAGATAGGATTAACGGATTACACCGTCAAAGTTCAAAGAACAGCAGCACGTTTCGTAATAGCCCGAAATAGTGGATAGAGTGTCACGGACATGATACAGGATTTGCGGTGGACAACATAAATACGAAGCTGTTTTTCGTTGCAGCGGAATCTTCTTACAAAATTTTAATCACCGACTTTCATCTCCGAAAGAGTAAATATTTTGTTGCCGCCGACCTACATAGGGAGAAATGATCATCATAACAAAATTTGGGAAATGAGAGCTTGCACGGAAAGATATAGGTGTTCATTTTTTCCGCGCGCTGTTCGAGATTGTAAAAATTTAGAATTATTGAGAAGGTGATTCGATGAACACTTAAGTGAGATTTGCAGAGGTTCCATGTCGATGTATATGTTGGGAGATAGAGAAGGGATATGTGGCAGGTTATTAGTGGGTTGCATTGCTAGATAACAACTGGTATCTCGCAACGAATCAGTGACAGACTAATAGAGTCCGAGCTTTTCTGCCATTAGGGTTGTACTTAGCGTATAAACAAAGCCAGCTGTGCACGCAATGTTCGTTTAACCGAAAGATAGCCAAACTTTTTGTTTCCTAGCCCACGCGCCAGTCAATTCAGTTTTGTGTAGTCCACATGCCTGCAAAGTAATTAGCTTTCACAAGTTCTTCAGCATTAAGTGTGTTTCTGACATCTAACGTGGCACTACTCAGTTTCATAGATTTCACTGTAAAAGGTTAGGATGCAAAAAGTAAATAAAAGTACATTTGTAACACGAATACAAATCTAGTAAATGTAACATGTAAATTCTTTTAGTGTGAGGGATCAGACTAATGACATTTTAGCGAATCGCGCAGTTAGGCTTCCGTTTAGTCATGTTTAACCTTAAATCTCCTCGGTCAGCGATTTAGTATCTGATCCTTTTCTTGCAAGAAGCAAATTAAGCGCTTTTGCATGAGACATGAAGATGGAAAAGCTATCAAAACATTCTCGCAATAGTTCATAGTACAGGATAAGTAGCAAGCATGTCATTCCGAAACGAGAATTGTTGATATCCCGTTGTAAGCCTCGTCAGTGCTTATTTCACTCAGTTCTTTTTGACATTCGTTTCTTCAATATCACTGTATGGAACGTTAATCCACTGTGCTATTTCCCAAGTCAAAAATCCTTCAACCAGATGAAGGACATTTAAATGTAGAAAGTAGGTTGACACTTCATCATCCCGGAAGGTTGTCTGCGACAAATTTCAAACTGGAAAAAATTGCACTGGCTGATGTTTCGTTTCATTAGTTTAATTGTGGCCAGAATAACTGATATTGTGAACATTTTTTATGAGACTGTTATCTTGTAGCTGCAAGTTAACCTCATTAAATGTAGTAAACAAATCTGTTAGAAAAGCAATGTCTTGATGAAATTTTCTTAAAACATTAAATCTTTGACTCACCCAAAAGATCTAAAACCGCCTCAAAAATGAGAAAAATTTTGTGAAGCGTAAGTTGTCGGCAGCCAGCGTACCTCAGTCTGAATGAGTAATCGCATTAAGTTCTCAAGGGCATATGAACTAGAACGTTGCTTCCAACTTTGTTTACTGCATCAATATTAATTTTAAGAGGTTGATCCAGTCTTTTTGGCAACTAAACATGGATGGATGGTGTAGTCTATTTCAAATAACTTGGATACATTGTGTTCTAAATAGATTATAAATGCACGATAGTACTCAAATACGACAGGTGCTTCATCTGTTGCCAGTGATACTATGTTTGATAAACAGACCGCTTTATCCGTAAGATAATAATTCAAAACATTAAATATTACAACGGATCTGAGGACAGAGGCGTGGCAACCCCGCTCCTGGTCACTGACCTCATCTATGAGAGCCCATTATTGCCGACTGACCCAAGAGAGAGCCTCACTTGCCCTCTCTGGGACATTCACAATATCTTACGCCGGATCGTATTTTTATGCTTTCGTGCCCAAGGGACATGTTATCAGATAAAGGTGTCGAAGGGACAACTGGATGCGTTTACAGGACGTAAGACACTAATTTGACACGCGGTATGTGATTTGCCAGCTGCTGTGAATGTCTTTTAGCGTTCGCCTGTGTTCTCTTGTTAAGAAGAGTGTAGGAAATAACGCGTCGAAGTGGAAGGAAATTTTAGCGGCGGTGAAAGATGGGGTTACAAATGGATAGATTGGAGGATACATATTCTTAAGTTTCTCCTGAACCGCGAATTCTTGTTTGCAAATTTTTTATGTGGTGGCGCTGTATGCCATGTGGAACATGTGTCAAGTATTGTCGTCCTTCTTGTATCAATGATTATTATTTGAATTATGTAACAGATTCGTATTCTGTGGCGACGAATTGATGTCAGTTGTTTGCGATAGACGAAAATTTTTGCCGGACCGGGACTCAAACCCAGACTTCCCACTTATCGCGAGCGACTTCCTTAACAACTTCGGCTATCTGAGCACACATCTATGATCTATCCAAACTTCTATACACTCGCACAATTCGTGATTCCTGCAGAATGAGACAAATGTAATATCGAACACTATGTGATCAAAAGTACCCGGATACTGCCAAAAACATACGTTTCTCATATTAGGTGCGTTGTGCTGCCACCTACTGCCAGTTACTCCATATCAGTGACCGCAGTAGTCATTAGACATCGTGAGAGGCCAGAATGGGGCGTTCTGCGCAGCTCACAGGCTTCGAACGTTATCAGGTGATTGGGTGTCAATTGTGGCATACGTCTGTACGCGAGATTTCCACACTCATAAACGTCCCTAGGTCGATGTGATAGTCAAGTGGAGACGTGAAGGGACACGTACAGCACAAAAGGTACAGGTCGACCTCGTCTGTTGACTGACAGTCCTCCGACAGTTGAAGAGGGTCGTAATGTGTAATAGACCGACATCTATCCAAACCACCACACAGGAATTCCAAACTGCATCAGGATCCACTGTAAGTACTACGACAGTTAAGCGGAAGGTGAGAAAGCTTGGATTTAATGGTCGAGCGCCTGCTCATAATCCACACATCACGCCGGTAAATGACAAACGACGCCTTGCTTGGTGTAAGGAGAGTAAACATTGGATGATTGAACAGTGGAAAAACGTTGTGTGGAGTGACGAATCATGATACACAATGTGGCGATCCGATGGTAGGATGTTGGTACAGCGAATGCCCTGTGAACGTCATCTGCCAGTGTGTGTAGTGCCACAGTAAAATTCGGAGGCTGTGGTCTTGTGGTGTGGTTGTGTTTTTCATGGAGGGGCTTGCACCCTTTGTTGTTTTGGGTGGTACTTTCACAACACAGGCTTACACTGATGTTTTAAGTACCCTCTTGCTTCCCACTGTTGCAGAGCAATTCGGGGATGCGACTGCATCATTCAACACGATCGAGCACCTTTTCATAATGCACGACAATAACATCCGTGTAATGGCCTGCCCTGCACAGAGACCTGAACTGAATCCTATAGCATTCCTTTAGGATGTTTTGGAACTCAGACTTCGTGCCAGGCCTCATCGACCGACATCGATACCCCTCGTCAGTGCAGCACTCCGTGAGGAATGGGCTGCCATTCCCCAAGAAATCTTCCAGCGCCTGATTGAACGTATGCCTGCAGAATGGAACATGTGGTCAAGGCTAAGAGCGGGTCAACACCGTATTGAATACCAGCATTACCAATGGAGGGCACCACGGACTTGTAAGTCAATTTCATCCAGGTGTCCGGATAGTTTTGACCACACAGTGTATTTTTAGCCCTTAAATGCATATGTATATCATTGATGGTTACCATGTCTGTGTTTATACAGTATCTGTACCTGGTCGGCCGGCGTGGCCAAGCGGTTCCAGGCGCTACCGTCTGGAACCGCGCGACCGCTACGGTCGCAGGTTCGAGTCCTGCCTCGGGCATGGATGTGTGTGATGTCCTTAGGTTAGTTAGGTTTAATTAGTTCTAAGTTCTAGGGGACTGATGACCTCAGAAGTTAAGTCCCATAGTGCTCAGAGCCATTTGAACTATTTATCTGTATCTACACAATACAATGTGATTCGGACATTGATTAATGTCTCATGGAATAAAAACTGATACTAACGATTATAGCTGTGGTGGACAGTATATTGGAAAGATGCAGACACTGTATAGCCACAGACATTGCAATCAAGAATGCTTAAGGTTTCAGTTGAATGAATTACAAATTAAATAGAAGCTTTTACGATTTGTTACATTCCCATGTCAGTGATGATTCCATCTTTAAAGATAATACTACGTATGCGACATTGTATGTATTTTGCATTTTGTATTTTGTATTTTGATTAATGTCTCATGGAATGAAAACTGATACTAAATACTATAACTGTGGTAAACAGTATATTGTAAAGATACAGGCACTGTATAGCCACAGACATTGCGATCAAGAATGCTCAAGGTTTCAGTTGAATGAATTACAAATTAAATTGAAGTTTGTACGATTCGTTACCTTCCCATGTCAGTGATGATCCCATCTTTAAAGATAATACTACTTATGTGACATTGTATGTACTCGTATTTTGCACTCTGCAGTTAACTTCAGGTATGAACACACTTCCGCATTGTTCTTCATCAGTGATATCAGTTACGGCAAGGCACAATAATGGTGACAACTAGTACTAACTTTTCAAAAGTGCAGTTAGCAGAAGACGTTTCCTATTTTTAGATGCATTACAGGATAGAAGATAAATGATAGTGTGAAGATTCCGTGCTGCTTTCTGCTGCTCATGTTATGTAAGTTCGACATGATCACTTGGGATATTTATATTTTACGTTTTGTACGAAAAGGTCTTAGACAGAGCAGCGAATGCTCATTGGACATGATTCACATTTAAAGTTGATGCTATATACGTTCTCCGAATCAGGCTATGAAATTGCAAGAAGTAACTGTGATTATAAAATTCACTCAAATATTCACTTATACTAACAATTCTCTCCATTGAGGAAAGTAAGCACTAACTACCCTTCAATATGTTTTCGATGTATGGTCAGATTGCATTAAAAGTCATTACTTGGGTTAAAACTTTATGTCGCTAGAGGCAGTTGTTCAGGGCGGTTTATGGAAGACACATTCACGTACTCAGACCAATAAAAAAAAAACAGTAAAGTTGGTGAACACTACGCTTACCACTTTGGTGGGGACCAGAGCGCGGCAGGCATCAGCCTCTTCACATTATGACTCGTTGGACACCACAGTGCTGGCCCTTCTAGCACTCTTTGTCAGAGCCTCTAGCTCCCCCCCCCCCCCCCCTCCCTGCACCCGTGTGGGCGCTAGATGAGAGTACCCTCTACCCTCTCTTCCTTTCCGTCTCGCTGCCGCCGCTCTCCAACTCTTAAATGCCACCGCCTCCCTCCGCACCCGTTCCTCGAACCAAACCCCACCGCGTCCTACACGAAGTGGGCCCGCGGGCTCCTCTGCCAGTGGCATTAGTGATACTGCAGTAGGCTGCTGCGAACGACCGCTGCAAACAGTGGCGCCGCTTAACCGCCACTTAGATGCAGGCTTCCGCCCTCAGTTAAAAGCTATCGGCCGGCCGCCGCGACTCTAATGCCGTAACGGAGCTCTTTAATTAAACTGCGCTGTGACCATCGGGCCGGCGAGAGGCGGGCTGGAGCTTCCCACGTCTGCCTGCACATCTAAAACCTTTGTACATCTGTTTTGGAGACGATTCGAACACTTTCCACATGGCGGACGGGTATACACTCCGAAATAACCTTTTTTTCTGAAAGATAATGAAAGTAATGCGTATATGGTAATCTATGGCCGGAGAAAGCAGCTGAAGGAGATATCGGAAGTACACTTGTCCACCACTTAATCTAGCAGCACTGTTTACCATCTTATTCACAAATAACATGCGTGCACGTTTACACGTACTGTGATGTTTATTTACGTGGACATTCTTCATTTCCTGCAAGCCTGATTGCCAGGAAGTCATTATACAAGCTTTGTTTACTATACTTGTCCATAACGTGGCTGTGTTGTACCGTATTTACATTGTCCCAGGACAGAACGTACTATCAATCAACTCATTCAATACTCAGTGCTATTCGGAGACGTACAGTGCAGTACGATGGAGCACTACCGGTACAGCATATTGTGGTCGCTTGATTGGAAGGGGAGGTCCTATTCCACGGCGTGCGAGGTCACCTGACCTGAATCGCCTTGATTACTTCCTATGAGGATATCTAAAATCACTTTTGTAGGTGATCCCAGTGGATTTGAAAATGGAACCAGTTTCCAGAATTGTAGCTGCCAGTCATGGGATTCTGAAGACACCAGGAATATACGTCATGGTGCCTCAGAATCTTGTTCACCTATGTTATGCTTGCATTGAGGTTGATGACCGTCAGTTTCAGCACATTTTGTAAGATATAGTAAAACTGGAAAGTTCATTGTTTCAATGATGGTTTTTGCAATTAGCTAACATACATAAAAAAGTTCATGGTAATGTGATAGAGGGGGTTATTAACCAGCATGTTTGACTTACTTATAACTTGATTGGTTACGAAAATAAGAAGATAATATGTATTTTTTAAATGGCAACGTATATTTTTTATTCGCCGCGCGGAGTGGCCGCGCGGTCTATGGCATCATGTCATGGACTGCGCGGCCGCTCCCGCCGGAGGTTCGAGTCCTCCCTCGGGCATGGCTGTGTGTGTAAGTGTGTGTAAGTTTGCGGACAGATGGCCTGAGCAGTTTGGTCCCTTAGGAATTCACACACATATTTCTTACTCGATACTCCACTTCCTCTCCTCAAGCCTTGTTCAAAAACATATCGCAGCGTATCATTTATGTAAACATAACGTTGTTAAAAACATAAAACAAAACTGACTTTGAGTTTCGTGTTACAGCACACATCGCAAGTACCCTGTATAACGCAATTCGTCCACTTGCTCGAGTTGATAGTATACAAATAGAAACACAAGGAAAATACACACCAACCATTCAGTCAAGTATCTTCAGTTGAAGGTCATTATTAGTAGACCTTTGGATTCTGGAGTGCCTATAACAACATGTAAGGAAGAATCGGAGCTTCCTAGTATTTCTTCAAAGATAAGATCCAAGAAAAAACAAAAAAACAAAAAAAAAATGGTTCAAATGGCTCTGAGCAGTATGGGACTTAACATGTATCGTCATCAGTCCCCTAGAACGTAGAACTACTTAAACCTAACTACCTAAGGACATCACACAACACCCAGTCATCACGAGGCAGAGAACAAGAAAAAAAAATAGACCTACTAGGGTCTCCGAACATCAGCACACTTATGAAAGTTGGAAAATTGAAACACCTAACGGACACATTCAATCAACGCAACATTCTTATATTAGCACTTTAAGAAACAAGGTATCTGGATGAAAATGCATTTGAGTCAGGTGGGTACAGGATCTGCAAAGGAAAATCAACCATTAAAAATTCCCGTAATACGACTGTATTAGGGACAGCATTTATGGTCAAACAGCAACTTACAGACTCAATAATTAATTTTAGCTCCCCATCAGAACGAATTTCATGTCTGACGGTCAGGTCAGGCAATAAACATTACAGCATTCGTTCAAATGGCTCTGAGAGTTAACTTCTCAGGTCATCAGTCGCCTAGAACTTAGAACTAATTAAACCTAACTAATCTAAGGACATCTCACACATCCATGCCCGAGGCAGGATTCGAACCTGCGACTGTAGCGGTCGCCCGGCTCCAGACTGCAATGTTAGAACCGCACGGCCACTCCGGCCGGCATTACACCATTATAAAAGCACATGCACCTATCAAATAACATAGCAGAACAAGTGTAGACAAAGTGGAAGATTTTTGGGAAACGCTAAAACACGAAACATCCAAATTACCCAAAGAACATATCAAAATTCTAGTGGGCGACTTTAATGCACAAGTTGGCAAAGAAATAAAATTTAAATCAGTAATTGGAGATTATCCAGCTCAGGAAAGAACCAACAGAAATTGGGAAAGACTCATAGATAGTTGTAAACAATTTAACCTAAAAATAATGTAATTTTTCAGGAAACTTGCAAGAAAGAAGAAAACGTGGGTATCACCCAATCCAAATCAAGGTGAATATCAGCTGGACCATGTGGCAATAACGTCTCGCACCTACAAGGATATCTTGGATGTCAGAGTGAGGAAGGGCCTAGACATAGACTCAGACCATTATCTGACTGAAATAAAGACCTTATTCCAACCGTACAAACCTAAAACAAAACCAAGACCATTTCCAAGAGTCAACACTAAATTTCTCACGCAAACTTAGGACAATTTCTGTGATATACTAAACACAAGAAAAATGGATGATTGGAAAGAAATTAAAGAAACAATGCTAGAGTCAGTTAAAGAAATGGGACAACCACGAAGAATACCAAGACACAGATGGTGGAACGAGCTGTGTGATGAAGCAATAGCCAATCGATTAAAGGCATGAAGAAAAAGGAAACAATAATAACAAACATGAATACTGGGAAGAGTTGATGAAGAAAAGAAAAAGACAACAAAAATCATCAAATCAGTGAAAAGAAAATATGACAAATACAGGTTAGAAGAATTGGATACGGACTTTAAAAAGAACAATACTAGAGACTCCTATAAGACTTAAAAGAAGTTTTAACGGGATTCCAGTCACCAAGTTTACATTTTAAACGTAAAAATGGAAAAGTGGTTTTAAGCAATAAAGAGAACTGCCAGATTTTAGCTGAATATTTTGAAAATCTATTAAATTGTGAAGAGTCTAATGACAGATTACAATTTCAAAAACCACAACATGAAAATCCACAATCGGAACCACCTACAGTAGAAGAAATGAAAAGATTATCAAATCATGAAGCGTAACAGAGCACCAAAAGCCGATGGCATAGTAGCAGAAATGTGGAATCTAGGGGGCTTATCCTCATGGCAGAAAAATCACAAAGTAACTAAAGAGTTTTATACAAAAGAATCATATGCAGTGTCTGGAGACACTCATTGATCCATCCTCTCCATATAAAAGGAGATAAAACAGAGCCAACAACTACAGGGGTATAACCTTGTTACTAGTAACATACAATATACTGTCTAAAACACTTTTAAATTGAATAGAGGAACAAGCAGGTTGTAATATAGGGGATTATCAAGCAGGATGTGCAGTTTTTAATTTAAAAACAATTTTGAGAGTGAGAGCTATGCAAAATAAAAATACAGTAGTCAGTTTCGTAGACTTCACGAATGTATACTACTCAGTTGACAGACAAACGCTATTCCAGATACTTTATGAATCAGGAATAAACGAAAACACCAGAAGACTTGTTGAACAAACGCTCACAGATACAACACCAAGGATTAAGTTTCAAGGCGAAATTTCTGAACCATTCAAAATCAAAACAGGATTTCGACAAGGAGATACACTGTCCACAATTCTCATTAACTTGGTTTTAGATAAAATAGTAAAAACATGGGAAAGCACATTAAAAAACAAAGGCACAAGTGGTATAAGCAGGGACCAAAGAAAAAACGAATTTCAAGTGAAATGTTTAGCCAATGGACTGGATAACACAATAAATAAAGAATAACAAAGTTAAAATTTGTCTATAAATTAACACGAAAGTACTACAATAAGAAATCAATATCAGTACAAGCGAAGATTAGACATTATAATTCAGTTATTAGGACACAAGAAACATATGGCTCAGAGTGCCTAACATTGAATAAGTAAGGCGAATTGAGAGAACTAGAAAAAAGGTAGAGAAAAAATAGTAAAAACATGGGAAAGCACATTAAAAAACAGAGGCACAAGTGGTATAAGCAGGGACCAAAGAAAAAACGAATTTCAAGTGAAATGTTTAGCCAATGGACTGGATAACACAATAAATAAAGAATAACAAAGTTAAAATTTGTCTATAAATTAACACGAAAGTACTACAATAAGAAATCAATATCAGTACAAGCGAAGATTAGACATTATAATTCAGTTATTAGAACACAAGAAACATATGGCTCAGAGTGCCTAACATTGAATAAGTAAGGCGAATTGAGAGAACTAGAAAAAAGGTAGAGAAAAACGCTAAGAAAAATGCTAGGTCCTACGAAAAACAATGAAAAAAAAGGTGGAGTAAAAGGAGAAATGAAGATATATATACAAAAATACAAAAAAGATCACAGATACAATGAGGAAGAGACAGCTAAAATGTTATGGACATTTAAAAAGAATGGAAGAAACACGGATTACAAAGAAAGTTTTTAGTTACGTTAGTAAGCTGAAAAAAAACTGTAGGATAGATAGAGGCTGTAAAGTAAGATGGCAACAAAGTAGGTGTTACAGAAGAGATAATACGTGACAGGAATTACTTCAGGCTACTGATAAAAATCGCAAAGTATGAAGAAGACGAGCCAAAATCTCCACCCAAGGGAGTGTGGACGGATGAGCAGAGACGAGCTGTTGGAGAGAAAATGAAGTACCGGGAAGAAAGGAAGAAAAAGAAACACCGTAAGTCTTAGGTTGTATGTGGTCCATAGCTTGCCAAATTCATAAATAAAAAATATTATTCTTGATATCATTATTATTAATCTTGTTATTGTTATTGGCTTTCGTAATGTGACCATACACCCACCTCAGCACAGGAAATGGTATATTACAATCTGTTTTGACCATTTGTGGTAGACATTAGTTTAAGTCATACACTAGTACGAAGTTGCAAAGACTTGACAAAGTGCTCATTTGACGTAAAACAAGCAAAAAAAGTTTTATAATCAGGGTATACTAAAACGAGTACACAAGACGAAAATGTAACACAAGATACACATGTATGTTCTAATTAGTAATAAAATGTTCTTTGCTTGTCCTGTAACAATTATTTCAAAACCTGTGGGTGGAGGATTAAATATTTATGCAGGTGTGTAAGGACCATCCAGACAGAACGTACAAGAACCAGATTTGCGTATTACAGCCACACGTATAGATTCAAAAGTATTCAGACACACACACATAAAGACGTGCATAATCAGTTCGAGATTTATGCCAGTACAAAGTACTTAAACGAAGGTAATGTACAAATGATATTTATGGAGTATGTGAGACAGCAGAACAGTAATTGCAGTAATATATTCTTGTTTACAATTCCACGAGTATTTGATACATTTTTGAACAGTTGTTGAAGTGAGGAACTGAGTATCTTTCCTGGAGCTTGAATGATTATTGGGCATTGAGTTGTGTCCTTCTTTCTAAAAGTGCACAAGGCATCTGCTCGCCATCTTCAGGCTATACTTTTGCTAGCCGTTGTACAGTTTAGGTAATACAATCCGACACAATGCATTAGAGCCATTCGAGCATTCTCATAAGTCACGTGTACTGACCACTGCGTGCGGAGGAAGAAAACATTTTCTTTTAGGGCAGTCGAACCCACCCATTAGAGCCTTCTAAACTAACAATACCATTATCACTCTCCATTTTGCTTTCTTATGACGAATTTTATTACAGTGCATGCCTTGGTTCTCTAAATTAAAACTTCTGGATGTTGACATCAGTGAAGGAGCTAACACTGTAAGTATATATTACTCGGATCGGTCGGTAAATAGCTCTGTAGCCAACGGGTTGGAGGTAATATGGGATAATTTCGTATTGCTGCAACATTAATTCGAAGTGTAACGTTCGGGTGGCCTTTACACGCTACGTTTTAAATAACGTATAAGCTATCTGGTATTTGTTATAAATAATCTGCTGTTGGTTGATATTAAGTGTCATCTTTTCAGAAATAATTGATGAGTGAACAGCGAGTAATTTCCGGGAATAAACGATGTCAATTTTGTAATAACCCTCCGCAGAAAATTCGATTTGTGGGATAATGGCTGCTATCAATAATACGATCTCATTAAATCACCATGGTAATTTTTATTAATCGAAATTTCATTGCTTGTCATTATTGCTAATGTTCACTCGACATCATTTTATTGTTACTGGAGCTGCATAGCTCGTTTATTTTCTGATCGTGGATTGTCCTTGGATCACAGTTTTATATACTTCAACAGCCTACAAAAGTATTATTTTCGCTATGGAAAAGTTAAAGTATCTCAATATCACCTCGAGACTCAAGAAAATAGGAAAGGTTAAGATATCTGTTCTGGGTGCTAAAGGCAGTGTTGTCAAACTCATAAACGATATCTTGAAGATATTTCCAGTATGACAGCATAATATAGTTTAATCATTAACTGATCAGTTTTTATAATACCTGGGCTCTTAACATCATAATCATATTAAAGGAATACACATTCTGATGATACGTTTATCGCATTTGGAGGTGACGAGTTGAAAAATCACATATCCTCAGTTTTGCTTAGTCGGGACACCATATTAACATTCAATTTGTTAATATTCTAGACCTCTTCTTTTCTTCTCGAAGGTGCAGTTTTTCTGTCCTTCGGCATAAGATTCAGTGAAAACGTTGGCGCGTTTGACGTCAAATAAAAGATTCAGCTTACTAAAAGCAAATAAAATATTCAGCTTAATAAAACCATTATCGAAAATTTTCCTCGAAGGGTAAATATGAATACATATGTTTCACCAGTGATTAATGGCAAGAGCTGATTGTTCAGAAACGTATACCTACTATCTTACTACCATATCAGACGAGAACAATCGAAGTAACGTGTAAGCTACACTGCCGCGCGGGATTAACCGAGCGGTTTGAGGTGCTGCAGTCATGGACTGTGCGGCTGGTCCCGGCGGATGTTCGAGTTCTCCCTTGGGCATGGGTGTGTGTGTTTGTCCTTAGGATAATTTAGGTTATGTAGTTTGTAAGCTTAGGGACTTATGACCTTAGCAGTTAAAGTCCCTTAAGATTTCAGACACAGTTGAACAGTTTTTTTGTAAGCTACACTGACGTTCTGTATCATGAACTTGAATTTACGGAGACTTGTGGTTCTCTTAGTTTGGAGAAATTGATAAAGGATTGTATTACTGAGGATATTTCGAGAAGAATTTGAACTGGTAGTCCTAAGAGAAGAATACTACAATCAAATACACTATCTCGTGTAACGTTGTCCGTACATCCCGGCTCTTTCGTCCATCGAATGTGTATCTCACGTTATATCAATTTTGTAAATAAAATTGCACTTACTCCATGAGGAGACTAAATGTCAAAAGTCACACTAAGGAATAAGTCTTCATTTGTTATTGAACCAAATTCTATAGAAATTAGTGCGGAAGTCATGTAGAAATCCGCGTGATAGTGAAATTGACAACAGGAAGATACTTGCCTAAATTTGTTTTTAAAGCACGTAAAGTTTACGACTTATCTAAAGGAATGCTTCTTGCCAAGGACTGCGTCTAAAAATTTCGAGGGTCACCATACGTGCGAGTCTCCTCCCAGCAAACCGACTGGATGTTTACGTTCATATGTAGGTAGACGTGTCTATGGTATCGCTTAAAATTTGGCTTGTAAGCAAAATAATATATTTATCAGCCAAAGGCTTGGGCTACCATATATCTCACGACGGTATATATTCGCTGAATAAGTTTCATTCCTTATATTTTGCTTAAAAACTGAGTCTTGGCTACTTTACACTATTATAAAGCGTTCATACTTTTTATTTTATTAAAGCTTCAAACTATTCTCGCAGGTTGAACGTGTCCTCAGACCCAATTGGCTGTTTAAGTACTCGTAAAGTCTAAATTCATTTAACAAAACTACCTCTGCCTGGACAGATCTACGTGTGATAGTCTCTATATTCCGGTCATTCTGCATTAACTAGGTATGAGGATTGCGTTATTTATTCCATTATTGTTTTTTTTTCCAAAAACTGATTGTGAACAATCCGTTAGTCTTTTGCCCGCTGTTCTTTACCACCCTCCTTGACTGGTTTATCATTAAGCTGCAGTCCATCTCTTTCAGCAGGACTTTTGCATTTATCTCTCAGTCCACCAGAAGTGCTATGTCGCTTGTGAACCTTATCACTGGTATCTGTCCCATTTGTATTTTTAGCTTGCTTCCCACATTTATTTTTACTTCTTTCTTTGCTTTTTCGATAGAATAGTTGAAGATCAGTGGTGATAAATAGCAACCCCACCTTACACTCTTCCAAAGATGAATTTTCCTCTATACATTAATTATTCTTCTCGGGTGTCCTAAATGTAGATTAGTAGAGATGCAACAGTGACTACGGCTGCAAACTGAGTTTGGTCCTTTGGGTACCTATGTACAGGGGCAGGGCTGCAGCAAGGAGAACAGCAGCGTTGGTGGGAGTGTTAGACACATACAGTTGCTGTCAACAAGTATGGGCCTGAAGATGATGATGTAACAACATCGAAACTAGTCGCCAATAAAACCAACACCATAATACAGCTGGAGGAATTTCGTCATTTTTTAACATAATCATATCCCCTCCCCTCCACTTCTTGCCCTCTCATCGCCTCCCTGAAACCAATATTAAGCAATGTCCCTTTCTCAAGAACTGACCAGTAAGGGTAGTACTTCTAAGCCTACACACTCATATTTTGTTCTCCCAATCCCAACCCAGCAACAAAGAGGAGGCAGCAAACCGGTATGTACTCCAAAGACGCAAATCGCCCATCTTGTAGTCTGTACTGCGTTTGACAATAAATAAAGTTCGATCTGCGTGCCCCACTTGGAAAAAGCTTAAAAGAACCTCAAATAAAATATAAAAAAAATATTTCAACATCAAAGTTTTGTGTTATTGATGTATAACAGTACAGTATACATGTGGCCCACTTATTCGGATTACAGATCCAGTTAACTCACTGGTGATTAGTATAGTATCATCTTGGTACCAAAGAAAATCAGCACTTTAAAGAAACCAAAACTAGCGCTATTATTTATCAAAACACATAAGATTTGTTCTATAACAGTAATAAGTACACATGGCTCACCTATTGGCACTATTGGTCCAACTTACGGGGTTAAGGTACACTTGGTGACGACTAGGCCTTGATATTAGTACACACTTAGTGCAAGACATAGTGAATGCCTGAAATTACGTGCCGTAACGTTATTTCCATCTTTAAATTTTCTTTATTATTTATGAACGATATGTAAAGATTTGTTCTACGTCAAAACTTGAGACTGTGGTTCGTCCACCTACGCACTCGCTGCAAGCCATAATGGAACCCTCAAATTAAGTGCCTAACATTATATTCACGTCTAAGCTGTCTATTATTTATCCAAATCACGTAAAGGTTTGTTGTACACCAAAACATGACACTGAGTTTAGATCGTCATACACACTTGGTACAAGACAGAATGGAACCTGAACGTAAACATCACAATGATATTCCCAAGTCTAGGTTGTATAACTTATTCGTCAAACCATCCTACTAGTTCAGTTAAAACTGCCCCTAGTATTGGTATCCGTACAACGCCAGACGCAGGGCATGTGTGCATCCTGCAACACACTCACATCCAGAGGCCACTGGTCAGTGCACTATGTAAGTGGTGATCAGATCGCGCCTCCCCTGCTACTGAAACCCACTCAACAGCTAATTCTGCACTTGCGAACACTCTGTGCAATGTCTTTTCTACATGAAAGCAGTCGCGAATTTAGATTTTGCCTTTGCCTTTCTAATGTATTCCACATTGTCTCGGGTGTACAATGAAAAGTATTATTCATATTCTAGCTGAAATTGCATGTGGGACCCTAAGTTTAACACTGTAGCATACAAATGATCATCAGAAATAGTTATTCCATGATCTGAAACGCTGCAGCCAATACTGCATGCCATTTTCATAAAAATTACAGTGTGATTTTGTAATTCAGAGTCTGACAAAAGGGTAAATCGGCATGAGAACGTTTATTGATGAGATACAATCACGGTGACTGGGAGTATGGTGCTCTACACATTCGTCATTTTTTTCCTTTATTAAAATTGTGACGGTCTCACTGTTTTGCGAAACTTGCTGACGTACTTCTGATTGGAGAGCGTGTTGGATTTGAAATGACGAAGAGGGAACGCAACGACGGGCTGGAGCGAGGACTGCCCACCCGCTTTGTGAATTCCTAGCACAGAGGCAGGTAGGCCCATCTTGTAGGGCGACAATTTGTTGTCCAAGTATAAGACTACATAGGCCAATGAACGGCCGATGATCAGTGCGGTGCCTCGCTTGAACACAGCCACCTACCGCTTGTAGTAAGCTTGGGCTCCAGGAAACAAATTCTAGCCTCAAAGCGGCTCTTGATTTGTTTCTCGAGCCCTGAGGTGTGAGGCTGCTGTCGGAATGGATGGGAGAACAATCGATTGGCGTAATACTATGTGACGTCAAGAGCACAGTTCTGAAGCCGATGTTTCTTGATAGTACAGGAGATGTTCTGGTCGTGATTGGCGTCTGACGTGGACTCGCTATTTCGGCAGGATTCTGTATATGGTATGTATAATGCATCTGACACTATGGGATTTAACATCTGAGGTCATCAGTCACCTAGAACTTAGAACTACCTAAACCTAACTAACCTAAGGACATCACACACATCCATGCCCAAGGCAGGATTCGAACCTACGACCGTAGCGGTCGCGCGGTGCCAGACTGAAGCGCCTAGAACCGCTAGCCCACACCGGCCGTCTCTAGATGGAATGAGACTTCGCCATTGGACACAAGCGCTTCTTAATTTTGCAATTGGAAACTTGCACTGTTTTGGCGTCTTGACTTCCGATTTCATCTCGCAGTTGTCCTCATTGTCTTGGGCTTTGGGCACGGAGACGTCTTGGTCAGGATTTGTCTCTGCGTCACAGCTGAACCAGAAGGGTCATCACTCGTGCAGCGTTCATTGTGGCACATCACAGTCGTACTCTCAGTGAGCATAATTCGCAGCGCTGGCAGAGTAGTTCAATTCGATTTCACATTAGTGGAACACAGGATGATCGCCTGTCCCATGTTCATCGCATTAGTATGAAATTGTGAAATAAACGGGGACAGTAACCTGCTTCCTGTCACCGTTTCAGTCATGAATTTTTCAAGGTTATTTAGAGTGGAATTATCGTTGTACTTCTTGCGAGTGTAAATTCTGAAGTGGGCCAGCAGTAAATTCATAGATTGTCCAGTAACAATGCTATCCACTCAAATTGACACCTGAGTTTGGAAACAGAACTGCCACGATTGTCATAGTTGAAGTTACATGTCGTTAATTATTGCATTTCTCAGTGAATTTGTGTATTTAACTAATCAGTCTTCCCGGCTGGTACCTTCACTAGATAAAACTAGATGCAATTAACTAGTGTTCAGGGAAGAACTTTGAGCCATAGTAGATCATATCATAATAAATTATTCCATTCAGGCTTAGAAAATGAGTCACAGTAAGATCTATGCTAAGGGTGGCAATTTCGCGTTATCAGCTAAACTTTATGCTTTATTGAAATTTAACGCTATCATTACCGCCCCAATACTTGTCCATGTCCGCGGAATACAAGGAATTTTTGCTGTATTCAAAACTTTACATCTTGGAAAATGTTGAACATATAAATACAAATTTAACACTAATTTAAGCCAATTTTGTGTTCTTCAACAAGCGTCTATGACCAAAATCCTGTCTGGCATTAGGTGAACATTTTATGGTATTATACATGACATTGTTTTCATAAACTGAAAAAAAAGCCATACATACATAAACGTATAGTAAATGAGTCCATAAATATATAATGATCAATGATGAATATGGCATTTAAATCCAATAGCGCATTCTACATGGATTTATATTGCATCTTTGTGCGAAATATTTTAAAACAAGGTTCTACAAACAACGTCACACAGCACTATCCACTCTGATAACGTGTCACCTTGTGCGGAGCTTTCCCACTTTCTTTCTTTGATTTTGGAGAATAAACATAACATACACGAGAGGCCCATGTTTTGCCTGTGAGTGGTAAATCTTGCAGGAAATGTCTTTGTGTCAGTCAGCCTACAGGTCCGTTTTGGTTATTTGGAGCCGTTGGAAAATAGGTAATGAAACTAGTTACTGCCATTTCCTTGGTATGAAATGACTCGTGTAACCACAATGCATTCGATACGCCAAGTAATAGCAGATGGAAAAACAATTTCCGCCACCATTTTACAGTTCTGTACCTGAACACACTGTACTGCCGTCGCCCTCAAAGACACCTGTCTGGTCCAAATCGTCTTCACTATCTAGAGCATCGACAATGCCTCCAAAATACAGCAAATTGGCAATTTCTTCATCCGATAAACCACAGTGCGCCATTTCTCTTACACAGTGTACCAATCATGTGCCCTGTCAGCAAGCGGAAACCATGAATCATATCGAACGAAATACTGCGAAAACAAGGAGCACATTGATGCCATCATCCAGTGCAACTAAAAAATAGCAGTATAGACATTACGTATCGATAGTCTGAGGTGGGAAAACAACGAGTACCGCTTTTTACTCAACAAAATACGCTGGTCCGTAAAACCTATGACCTTGGCAGTTTTGTAAGGGTGCGTGGCCCGTAGAATCTATGGACTTGGCGTTGATAGAGACAAAGGATATAACTTATGAAGGCGCCTGCCCGCATTTAGTTTTGTGGATTTACGAACGTAACCACCACTGAGGGTTTTGAAAGCGTTAATCTCTGAAAATGACCTTTCTGTCATTAGATTCTCAATTTTGAGACCACCTCATACAGATAGTATGTAAGCATAATTTTAAGCAAACCCAAGTGATTATAGAGGATTATAAACATATTTTTCGAGTATCCTGTAATATAGTAAACGTCCTTGCATCATTATTTTTGTGGGTACTCCACTTTCCATTCGTATTTACACAAAATATCCTGTACTCATCTCAGACACGTCGAGACTTTTGGCAACTTCAGACAGGCACATATCTTACTATTCATATTACAGTGATGTACGTTGAACATGATTGCTCTGAGAGAGTGGCAGCTGTGTGCAAGTGGACAGGCAAGATCGATTAGAGAAGGGACGACAAGTGTGATGTATTTAACAACTATGTATTCGCAACTTCTCGAATTTCAACTTCGTGATACACGATGTCCATGCGAAACAACACAGGAACGACAACGTGATAGCAAGAGGAATACTGGAAAACTCCCCCCCCCCCCCCCCCCTCCTGGAGCCACCCATACACAATTTTACTTTCAGGCTACTTGTATGATACGGTATCTGAACTATGGAATGTGATGCCCTGGATTACGCAAGTCGGGAGTACGGATGACATCTGAGGGGCAGCATGTGGTCCTGAATACAACGAATGATTTTGCTGGGTGATTAATAAAGTGGAGATTTGTGATTAACTAATCTGAAACCAAGACTTATGTGTGCAAGAAGACTGTCGACGGAACAGCACTCAGAATGAGAAACAATGATAACATGGAACAGACTGATTAATGTAGAAGAGATGCAGTTGTAGAAAAAAGATATATAACAAATTTATGTGTCAAATCGCAAGCCCAGAACTGAAAAACAGCAACATGTTACCGATTTTTAACGAGCCCCTGACATGCGTCTATCAGGAGCTTCCAGGCCTTCACTGGCTAAAGAACACGCTATAACCAGACTGGAAATTACTATATATAAGTGCAGAATGGATGAAGCTTTTTCCCATGACAAAGTCTTTCTAAATGTATTAAATGCCAACAAACAGTAATTAGAATGTGCTTCACTGTACTCTGTGCCACATGCTTCTTTGTGGTGCAGACTATTGGATAGCTCACAGAAGAGTTGGTATGCTGTCTAATTTGTCTTGAGGGGTCTATAACAATACTCGCGTATTCACTGGCATACAAGTGAACCTCCCAGACAATCATGCCCGAGAAAAGATAGTAAACTATGTTTCATCGGCCTACTTTTGTTATTTATCAGTAATGTATGTGAAAATTGTTAGCACAGACTCCAAAATGATCAACAAAAGTGTAATGTTAAATGGTTACTCAATTCTTAATATTTTTCTCCACAATACCGTCAACTATAGTTATTACCGAATTGGGATTGGTTCCCACCAATAATTTAATTCTGCGTTTATTATGAAAAAAAGAAGCAATGTACTGAACAGACTTAAGGCATTCCATATCATATCCTTAACTGCAGGTTAATGTCATATGTGTACACAAAAGAAAACTTGGAACCAAAACTGTTAGTTGTAAATTATAAGCGTGGTATTAGGTGACAGCATCTGCAGTGGAGGCAGAATATACTTTGTTATTAGAAAAAAACAACAATGCACTGCAAATAACTTCGAAAAATCTGGATGTGACTGTGACCGATACAAGTTATCAGCATTTAGTGTAAGCACTATGCAGCCCACAGTGTCGTTAACGATAAGAAAGAGGGTTTTCTTCGTTTTCAAATATGGCAAAATATTTCTTGCGAATACCACTGACTCTCAGTTGCGTGATACAGGTTACATAAGCAGCTCCGCAGTACCGAGGATGAATTCCACGCTCGGTTCCGCTGAGCTAGGGACGCAACGCACGGGGCTGTCGAGCTTTCAGAAGGTTCAAAGCCAACCAATGGGAGAGCAGAGATCGCTCAACTGGGGTGTGCGGGTTGGCCGACGAGACAATGGCCGCAGTAGGTGATCGCTTTCTTGTCTACCAGCCCTCCTACCCTACCGACGTGTCCACCTGCTCCTCCCACTGAGGGCAAAATGCTCTCCACCATTATGTGGCCTTCCAAATGTATCCCGTAGAATAGAAGGAGAATAAATATCCATTTATAGGCAACTCTTTCTTTCATTGCGTATGTAAGAGTGAACAGGATCCGTTCTGGATGCCCACTTACGTTCCTTAACCCATGCTGATACAGTACGAATGGATGGTTCAAATGGCTCTGAGCACTATGGGACTTATTTTCTGAGGTCATCAGTCCCCTAGAGGTTAGAACTACTTAAACCTAACTAACCTAAGGACATCATTCACATCCATGCCCGAGGCAGGATTCGAACCTGCGACCGTAGCAGCAGCGCGGTTCCGGACTGAAGCGCTTAGAACCGCTCGGCCACAACGGCCGGCGCAGTACGAATGGAATGTGACCTATATAAATATGCAATATAGAGCCTTTTTGTTAGAGAAGTTCGAATTCACTTAGTTCCGATATTATGCACTCACAACCACACAATACTGTTCTGACCACGATTAGCGCATTTGTAACGTGTTGTGGACGCTGCACAGGTGCCATTAGTGAACAAGAATAACAGTGTAGCCTGCAAGGTTTGTAGCATTTGCATTTACGCCCAAGCACACATTTCTCGCTGTTTTTGCATATTTTTGTCCAACCCGTGTACTAGCTGAACATAAGCATTGTTCGACGTCGCTAATGCTCATTCTCTTGGCTACCAGAGGACATCCATATACAGTACCTTGCGTGGAACGTCACACAAGTTGAACAGCCACCGGTTGGTCACAAGGAGCGGGCAGTGCAATTTAGGATGAGCATTATTCATAGAGTACCAGCTGAGACCTTTGGGAACCGTTTGTCTGCAGTTTGGCGACGAGCGAGAAGTCCACTCGCCAGGCTCCCTTACGTACCGATCGAGGGGGCCAAGTAATTAATGCCACCACACCCGTATTAGGGACGACGGTGGCTCAAATCACTGGCCATCCAGGTTTAGGGTTTGCATACTTTCCCCAAAAAGCTTAAGGATTCCTTAACGGCAGCTTATAAAGGAAGGAAAGACGGACGACATGGTAATTGGAGACAGAGTACATGTTCCAACTGGAGGTAGGATGGACAGGATGGAAGTCGTGCCCTTCACGAAACAACCATCTCGGTATTTGTATTAAGCGGCTTGTGTAAACAAGCGACATTGTTTCGTCTGTGACAACCTCCACGTCGACGGAACGTTAAATGTTAATCGTCATTTCTTTCACTCATCATCATGCATGTGCAAAGAGTGATAGGGAGCGTGCCAGTGACATGAGAAAAGAGATTTCATTTATGTGAATGAAACTGTTAAAATATGGTACAAATTTGTTAAGGACCAAATTGCTTCTTAATTTCGTTTATTTGGTTGTTATCATTTAGTATTGTTTGTTAGTCCTTGACGATAATTTGCATAAAACTCTTTTTAGTGTGAAAATAAAATTTTAGGTTATGAAATAAGTAAATAAAAAATGTAGTACAATGTTCTGTCTCATAATGTTTCTACTGTGTAGCAATGGATACTATGGTCCTCAAAATGTTTCCTATATTTTGATATACACTCTCGAGAAGTGTAAGACAGTTCCCATACGCATCAATATTTTAGTAATCCTGTCCACAAACAGAACCAATCTCTCCAGATCGTCGTAAAAGAGATCGTGGCTTTATTACAGCGACAACGGTCACCAAGGTGGAAAGCTTTCCAAGTGGTGGGACAGTGTCTGCATGAGGAAGAAAAGGTACGCAGTCAATATTACTATTTAACTGATGAACTGAGAACATTTAATCTTAATTGGGTGGAAGCAGACTATCCTGCTGCCGCACAAATTCAATAAGTGGAACACCATTGGAAAACGATTACGAATGTCGAAGACATCAGGTCACGGAGGGGTTGCTATTATCTTTACATTCTGCCTAATGACACTCTTTCCTTGCTTATCAGACAAAGCGAGTGCGTTTTCTGAAAAGGGATAAGGCTGGACGCACAGAATTACAGACTAGCTTCCCTAATGTCCATCTGTCGAAATATGTTAGAGGATAAACATATTCCATCCGTTAGCATGAAGACAACAGTGCAAGAAAAGGACCTTCTTGAAGATGCAGCACACGTATAGAAAGAACACTTATGCGAACCACAAACCATTTTGTTGCACATCATATATTGTAAACTATAGGTGGTGATTTTCTGCTGGACTCCACTGCCCTTCATTCTCACAAAGAAATCGATATTTGACACTGACACTCGAGATATAACGTTAAGGATTTCCTAAGATACACGTCATTGATTCGAAGATTCGGTTTTCTAAATAAGCCACTGTAAATGTCTCAAGGAGACTTAATGGAAACGTTAAGACTCTCAGTGTATACAAACTATCACATGGGCGCAACAGTACTCTGGAATAATTTCTGACTACGATACAGTCTACAAGAGATCACCCAAATCGGATCAGAACGACTTAAACAGTATTCTGACTTAGTCTACTGCGTAGCATCTCTATTTATCTGTGGATAATTACAAGATAAATCCACAGAAAAGAAGAAGGACCCAATAATGAACGGTAAGGAGCTAGGAACTGGGAGTGCTAAGATGCCTAACATAAAGAAAGTAACCCTTTTAACATATTATTTAGTTAGCACAGAGGCCAAATTAAACACAAGTAAGGATCAGCAACGATTATTAGCCACAGAATCCAAAATTTAAATTACAGTTTCTGCATAGGTACACAGAATATAATACCAAACAAACTGTCTGTACTTTATAAAATAAGAGAATCGGACTGAGAGGTACCTACTATATCTCTCAACTACTTCGAAACCGATTTACGAAGACCACAATGAGCCGTATGAGCGGTAAGAGCAGAACACCACTCCTAGAAAACTTGTTGCGCCTGCTCACTGGTGATGTACACTCACTTCTGCTACATGTTTGCATGTTTTCAACGTTGGTCTCTGCGTAGTTAAGCTGCTTTTACAGCCGTAATTATTAATTTCCTTACGTTTTCAAGTCAGCAATGGCGTAGAATTTCCTAGTTAAATAACATGAATGCAATGTGAAGCTGTTACAGTAGATATGTCTCCGCTGTGAGGATGGTCCATGATCGTCTGGTAGTTGACAAATGCTTTGTAAGACATCACAATGCATCATTCATTTCTCCAAGTAGAACAAGATAAAAGAGAAGTTGTCTTACAATCTGAAAAACGTTTAACTCAGGCAGCATAACGGCCAAAATAACGGCCAGCAGCAAAGGCCAAATCAGCTTACGGCAAGAATGTCAAACAATATTCATTAGCAAAGCACGGGGTTTTCACAGACCACAGTGAGCGCTTTACCGCACACAAGAAATGGTGTCTGATGTTATTCCTGCGTCGACACGGGGAGTGGCCGCGCGGTTCGACGCGCCATGTTACGTATTGCGCGGCCCCTCCCGCCAGATGTCCGAGCCCTCCCTTGGGCATGTGTATGTGTGTCGGTCTTAGCATATGTCAGTTTGTGTAAGTATAGGGACCGATGACCTCAGCAGTTTGGTCCCCTAGGAATTCAACACATATTACTGGCCGGCCGCTGTGGTCGAGCGGTTCTAGGCACTTCAGTCTGGAACCGCGTGACTGCTACGGTCGCAGGTTCGAATCCTGCCTCGGGTATGGATGTGGGTGACGTCCTTACGTTAGTTAGGTTTAAGTAGTTCTAAGTTCTAGTGGACTGATGACCTCAGATGTTAAGTCCCTTAGTGCTCAGAGCCATTTGAACCATATTCCAGTGTCGGGGCGAGGAGATTTACGGGAGGCGTTTGTGGCCACGACCACCAATAAAGGCAGCAGGAAACAGTCTTAGCCGAATTCCAGAGTATGGCACACTACCATACAAGCAGAGGGAAGTGGCGACTCCCTAGTACGTGCAGGCACTTCCCCAAAATGAACATCCACAATCCAAAGTCGGCGAACTCATGCCGCGATCGAGACTCAGTCCTTCCCAGGCAGCATTGCTCAGCAGGCAAACCACGAGCGTGACGTCCTCGTGCACTTATATATCGCCCGAGATGCTGCAAGAGTACGAGCCACAGGGACGACAGGGAAGCCAACGCAATGACGTTGAACAAGCAAAGGTTTAAAGACCAACGCGTGCACGGCTCAAATAATATTCCAATACATGGTCAAAGATCCAATCTGGCGCTTGGTCAAATTGTTCAAATGTTCTGAGCACTATGGAACTTAACATCTGAGGTCATCAGTCCCCTAGAACTTAGAACTTATTAAACCTAACTAACCTAAGGACATCACACTCATCCATGCCCGAGGCAGGACTCGAACCTGCGACCGTAGCGGTCGCGCGGTCTCAGACTGAAGCGCCCAGAACCGCTCGGCCACCACGGCTGTCTCTGGCGCTTGTCTTTTAAGTATCTTCGGCGTTAGCCTACAATGTGAAATTTGGCAAAATATGAAACTAGTGGAAGCCAAATTGGGAATTAACCCTCTGTCCATGAAGCGGGTTTGTAACCAACTCGCTCACCTTATTTTCCTTAGTATGCATGCACGGTGCAGCTTAGGTCTTATCCTCGGCTAGTGTATTCTCCTAGCTCCATTCTCACAGTATTCGAGGGGTCGCCTGCTCCTTGCTACATACTACCCGCTCTGCAAACTGTTCTCGGTTGGGAATTCACCCGACCTTGTTGTGGACTTGTTGGTAGGTCGGGTGGACGTCTGCCCAATTTTGTAAATACACTCCTGGAAATGGAAAAAATAACACATTGACACCGGTGTGTCAGACCCACCATACTTGCTCCGGACACTGCGAGAGGGCTGTACAAGCAATGATCACACGCACGGCACAGCGGACACACCAGGAACCGCGGTGTTGGCCGTCGAATGGCGCTAGCTGCGCAGCATTTGTGCACCGCCGCCGTCAGTGTCAGCCAGTTTGCCGTGGCATACGGAGCTCCATCGCAGTCTTTAACACTGGTAGCATGCCGCGACAGCGTGGACGTGAACCGTATGTGCAGTTGACGGACTTTGAGCGAGGGCGTATAGTGGGCATGCGGGAGGCCGTGTGGACGTACCGCCGAATTGCTCAACACGTGGGGCGTGAAGTCTCCACAGTACATCGATGTTGTCGCCAGTGGTCGGCGGAAGGTGCACGTGCCCGTCGACCGTGGACCGGACCGCAGCGACGCACGGATGCACGCCAAGACCGTAGGATCCTACGCAGCGCCGTAGGGGACCGCACCGCCACTTCCCAGCAAATTAGGGACACTGTTGCTCCTGGGGTATCGGCGAGGACCATTCGCAACCGTCTCCATGAAGCTGGGCTACGGTCCCGCACACCATTAGGCCGTCTTCCGCTCACGCCCCAACATCGTGCAGCCCGCCTCCAGTGGTGTCGCGACAGGCGTGAATGGAGGGACGAATGGAGACGTGTCGTCTTCAGCGATGAGAGTCGCTTCTGCCTTGGTGCCAATGATGGTCGTATGCGTGTTTGGCGCCGTGCAGGTGAGCGCCACAATCAGGACTGCATACGACCGAGGCACACAGGGCCAACACCCGGCATCATGGTGTGGGGAGCGATCTCCTACACTGGCCGTACACCACTGGTGATCGTCGAGGGGACACTGAATAGTGCACGGTACATCCAAACCGTCATCGAACCCATCGCTCTACCATTCCTAGACCGGCAAGGGAACTTGCTGTTCCAACAGGACAATGCACGTCCGCATGTATCCCGTGCCACCCAACGTGCTCTAGAAGGTGTAAGTCAACTACCCTGGCCAGCAAGATCTCGGGATCTGTCCCCCATTGAGCATGTTTGGGACTGGATGAAGCGTCGTCGCACGCGGTCTGCACGTCCAGCACGAACGCTGGTCCAACTGAGGCGCCAGGTGGAAATGGCATGGCAAGCCGTTCCACAGGACTACATCCAGCATCTCTACGATCGTCTCCATGGGAGAATAGCAGCCTGCATTGCTGCGAAAGGTGGATATACACTGTACTAGTGCCGACATTGTGCATGCTCTGTTGCCTGTGTCTATGTGCCTGTGGTTCTGTTAGTGTGATCATGTGCTGTATCTGACCCCAGGAATGTGTCAATAAAGTTTCTCCTTCCTGGGACAATGAATTCACGGTGTTCTTATTTCAATTTCCAGGAGTGTATATCTAATTTTTTGTTCTGCGTTAGGGTAGACCGCAATAGCCCGTACAAGGATGTTCACTCCAGAAGAGGTTTTGGAGTAGCTGTAAAAGCAAACGGCGATGGATTGTGTTGAAGAGGATGACGACAGTTTTCATAAATTTTGTTCAGAGGCATCGGATGGCGAATTATCGGACGAAGCTATCGACGATGAATTCGACCATCTGTAGGGATTCCTATACGAACGACAGCTACCCGAAAACAACGGCTAAGAAGCTAGATTAACTGAAGCGCCAAAGAAACTGGTATAGGTATGCGTATTAAAATACAGTGATATAGACACAGGCAGAACACGACGCTGCGGTCGGGAACACCTATACGATAATACAAAAAGTGTCGAGTGAAGTTGTTAGATCGGTTACTGCTGCTGCAACGGCAGGATTATCAAGATTTAAGTGAGTTTGAACGTAGTATTATGATCGGCGGAAGTGACAGAAGTACAACCCTTCCGCAGATTGCTGCTGATTTTAATGCTGGGCCACTATCAAGCATAAGAGTGCGAACCATTCAACGAAACATCATCGATATGGGCTTTCGAAGCCAAAGGCCCATTCGTGTCTCTTTCATGACTGTACGACACAAAGCTTTACTCCCCGTCGGGGCCGTCAACACTGACATCGGACTGTTGATGATTGGAAACATGTTGCCTGGTCGGACGAATTCTCGTTTCAAATTGTATCGAGCGGATGAGCATGTACGACTATAGAGACAACCTCATGAATCCATGGACCCGGCATGTCAGCAGGGGTGTTAAAGCAAGCGGAAAGGTCTGTGCAGTTAGAGTGATATGCGACTTTTGATACGTCTAGATACGATTCTGGCAGGTGTCACATTCATAAGAATCCTGTCTGATCACCTGCATCCATTCATGTCCATTGCACATTTCGAAGGTCTTGGGCAATTCCAGCAGGACAATGCGACACACACACGTCCGTAGTTGCTACAGAGTGGCTCCGGAAACACTCTTCCGAGTTTAAACACCTCCATTGGCCACCAAACTCTCCAGAAATGAATATTATTGAGCATTTCTGGTATGCCTTGCAATGTGCTGTTCGGAGATCTCCACCAGCTCTTATTAATTCGGGTTTATGGACAGCCCTGCTGGATTCATAGTTCCAGTTCCATCCAGTATTACGCCAGGCGTTAGTCGAGTCTATGCTACGTCGTTTGGCGGCACTTCTGCGTGGTCTCTGGGGCCATACACGATATTAGGCAGATGTAGGCCTACTAGTTTCTTTAGCTCTTCAATCTATTTTACTCTAAGGAAATATTTAGAAACAACATGGGCCTCTAAATATACCAAAATGCCCCTAAAACCTATGGAGTCACACCTTCCTTTAAATAAGAGTATTGCTCAACGTATGATAGAAGAGAGAAAAAGATTTTCGTTGTTTCTACATGAAGAAATGATTGATATGTTGGTGAAATACACAAATCATGAAATCGAACGAATAGCCCAGTGATTAAATTCCATCCAGTGGTATACTACACTCACAGACAAACTTGAGATGGAATCGCTTTCTGCATTACTGTACAGGAAGTATTACAGGAAGAATTCTCTTTTGAAAACCAAGGAAATATTTTCAAAAATTGACGGACCTCCGATTTTTCGATTTACAATGTCTAAAAATCGGTTTGAATTTCTTATTGGTGCCTTTACGAGAGGAAAATACGAAATCAGAGCAAATAAAATGACAAATCTGGGGCCGTACGAGAGTTCTGGACTCCTTTTACCACTCGTTCTAAGGGCTTTTATATGCCATTTGAATAACTGACTGCAGATGAAACATTATTTAGCTTCAGAAGACGATCTCCTTTCAAAATGTTTACGCCAAAGAAACTACAGATACGGCTTGAAAATTGACAGCATAAGCGACGCAAAATCACTCTATTTTTTGAGAGAAAGAAACCAAAGGAAAAATAAACAGTAAGTGTTTGCATGCGGACCAGATAATGTCGTACAGTTTTGTTATTCTGTAAAGACCCGAACAGAAATGTCACGACAGACAACTGGTCGACATCTTGTGAATTTCTCGATGAGCCAACTATAATGAAACTCACATTAGTCGGCAAGTTACGCTAAAACACACCACAAATACCACCGGAAATAAACGACTCTAGGAACCCTTCTCGCTTCCTCTACGACCTTGATAAAATGCTCATTTCTGTTCCACCAAAGAAACACAAAACGGTTATTATTTTATCACCCATGCATGATCGGTCTGAAATAGATGCGCATTCGCAAAAACCTGAACAAATCGAATCCTATTATATGACAAAATGCGGAGTGGACTTGTTCGACCAAATCTATCACGATAACTGCACAATACGTAGAGCTTAGAGATGGCCACGGATTCTAGATGCTGCTGGGGTGAATGCATTTGTACTTTCAAAATGGAATCACCCCCAACCACATGGTTTATCTGGTAAGGAGAGCGGTCGACTCCTTAAAAGACTTTCTCTTGATTTAACGGAAGCACTTAAGAAGAATAGAGCTTACAATTCTCAGCTCATTTTCAGAAAAATATCATCCACACGTTCCGAGCACTACAAGAGCTGACAAGTGCGAGAACTATCGCATAATCAGCCTAACAGCTTATGCACCTAGTTGCTGACAAGAATAATATGCAGAAGAATGGAAAAGAAAATTGAGGATGTGTTAGATGACGATCAGTTCGGCTTTAAAAAAGGTGAAAGCAAGAGAGAGGCAATTCTGACGCTGTGGTTAATAATGGAAGCGAGACTAAAGAAAAATCAAGACACGTTCATAGGATTTGTCGACATCGAAAAAGTTTTCGAGTATGTAAAATGGTGCAAGATATTGGAAATTCTGAGAAAAGAGGGAGTAATTTATAGGGAGGGACGGGTAATATACACTATGTGATCAAAAGTATCCGGGTACCCGACTGAAAATGACTTCCAAGTTCTTGGCGCCCTCCAGCGGTAAGTCTGGAATTCAGTATAGTGTTGGCCCACCCTTGGCGTTGCTGACAGCTTCAACTCTCGCAGACACACATTCAATCACGCGCTGGAAGGTTTCTTGGTGAATGGCAGCCCATTCTTCACGGAGTGCTCCACCGAGGAGAGGTATCGATGTCGATCGGTGACACCTGGCACGAAGTCGGCGATCCAAAACATCCTAAAGGCGTACTGTAGGTTTCAGGTCAGGACTCTGTGCAGGCCAGTCCATTACAGGGATGTTATTGTCATGTAACCACTCCGCCACAGGCCGCGCATTATGAACAGGTGCTCGATCGTATTGAAAGATGCAATCGCCATCCCCGAATTAAACTTCAACGGTGGGAAGCAAGAAGGTGCTTAAAACATGAATGTAGGCCTGTGGTGTGATATCGCCATGCAAAACGACAATGGGTGGAAGCTCTTCCATGAGAAACATGTCCACACCATGACACCACCGCCTCCGAATTTTACTGTTGGCGCTACACACGCTGGCAGATAATGTTGACAGGGCATTCGCCATAGCCACACCCTGCCATCTGATCGCCACATTGTGTACCGTGATTCGTTACTCCACACAACATTTTTCCACAGTTCAATCGTCCAACGTTTACGCTCCTTACACCAAGCGATGCGTCGTTTGGCTCATGAGCACCCGATCGACGATGAAATCCCAGTTTTCTAACCACCCGCCTAACTGCCATAGTACTTGCAGTGGATCCTGGTGCAGTTTGGAATTCCTGTGTGATTGTCTGGGTAAATGTCTGCCTATTACACATTACGACCCTCTTCAACTGTCGGCTGTCTCTGTCAGTCAACAGACGAGGTCGGCGTGTGCACTTTTGTGCTGTACGTTTCCCTTCATGTTTTCATATCACTACCACATCGCAAACAGTGGACCTAGGGATGTTAGGGATGTTTAGGTGTGAGAAAATCTCGCTTAGAGACGTGTGGCACAGGTGACACCCAATCACCTGACCACTTTCGAAGTGAAAGAGTTCTGCGGAGCACTCCATTTTTCTCTTTCACGATGTCTAATGACTACTCAGGTCGCTTATGTGGAGTACCTTGCAGTTGGTGGCAAGACAATGCACGTAATATGAAAAATGGTTTTGGGGCTGTCCGGATACTTTTGGTCAGATAGTGTACAACATAGACAAGAGTGGACGACCAGGATCGAAGTGCTCGGATTAAAAATGGTGTAAGACATTGACGTAGTCTTTAGCCCCTACTGTTCAATCTCTACATCGGAGAAGCAATGGCGGAAATACAAGAAATGTTCTGTAGTGGAACTAATATTCAAGATGAATGGATATCAATGATACGATTCGCTGATGACATTGCTATTCTTATTGAAAGTGAAGATGAATTACATGATCTGCTGAATGGAATGGACAGCCAAATGAGTACAGAATATGAATTGAGAGTAAATCGAAAAAAGGCGGAAGTAATGAGAAGTAGCAGAAATGAGAACAGCCAGAAACTTAACATCAGGATTGATGGTCACGAAATAGCTGAAGTTAGGGAATTCTGTTTCCTAGGCATCAAATTAACCAGTGACGGGTACAGCAAGAAAGACATGAAAATCAAGCTAGCTATGGAGGAAAGGACGTTCCTGTGCCAAGAGAAGTCTACTAGTATCAAACACAAGTAAGTGGCCTGATAAGGTAAAGAATAAGGAGGTTCTGCGCAGAATGGCAGAGGAAAGGAATATGTGGAAAACACTGACAGGAAGAAGGGGCAGGGCGATAGGACATCTGTTATGGCGCTAGGAATGACTTCCATGTTAATAGAGGGAGCTGTAGAGGGCTCTGGTGCCAAGCGCCACGGGTTTCGAATCCGTGCCAGACGGCATGGACCTCGATTGTCACTAGAGGTCTCTGCAGCCTTCGCGCCATAAGCCGTGGCTGAACGAGCTCCTGTCCCGCGTATGATGTGAGGGCACCACGGTGGAGCACGTGGTCTCAGCACCCAATACCGACGTACCCTATCATGTGTTTAAACGCCTGCCTCTCGCTCAGTGAAGCAGTCTGATATTCGCGTGAGTCTATCGACGTATCGCCTACAGATAGCCTGTTTACATTGCTTGTTCCCGCGTATGAGTGGACGTTGTTGACTCGTGAGGTTTTCGCTTGTGACCTCGTTACTTCTTGCATGTTGTTTTCCGTAGGGTCTTGCTCGGACGTCAGTCATTGTTCGTGTCCGTCCTTTCCTGATCGTCTGTTTGTTTGTTCGCGGGCCGCTCCCATTCGGTCCCGTCGCACATTCGTTCTCGGCAACCCCGTGACCGTTCCGGTCGCCGTTACAACAGGGGCAAAAACTTTTCAAATGAAAACAAGAGTAATAATGATAGTAAAGTTTATTCCTTTTTCACTAAATGTCATAGATATTTGTGTGTTAACACAGGAATGTAGCTTGTCCCAGTTATGGTATCATGTAGCATAGTAATAATAATAGTTACTTAACTTTTGGTTATTCTGAATTGCTTTATTTGGAGTATAGCCGCCTGGTCATGTGATTTAATGACACTACCTGGTTGTCTGTGGTCTGACAATAATATAATATACATATCGGAGTGAAGGTTTTTGGGTATACAATTACATGTTACGTACCTTAGTAAAATGTTGCGTTTTTATTGTATGCCGCGTGGTGTGGCTTCGCGGTTTGAGGCACCATGTCATGGATTTTGTGGTAAGTTCCTGTCGGACCGAACTGCTAAGGTCATCGGTCCCTAGACTCACACTCTACTTCGTCTAACTTTCGCTAAGTACAACACACACACATACAGCCAGGCCCGTTGGAGTACTCGAACCTCTGACAGGGGCAGCCGCGCGAACCGTGAGAAGGCACCTAGACCGTATGATTACCCTGCGCGGCATGTCACGCATTGCACGGACCCTCCCCCCGGAGGTTCAAGTCCTCCGTCTGGCATGGGTGTGTGTGTTGTTCTTCACGTAAGTTAGAAAAAAATGGCTTTGAGCACTATGGGATTTGACTTCTGAGGTCATCAGTACCCTACAACGTAGAACTACTTAAACCTAACTAACCTAAGGACATCACACATATCCATGCCCGAGGCACGATTCGAACCTGCGAACGTAGCGGCCTCGCGGTTCCAGACTGTAGCGCCTAGAACCGCACGGCCACCCCGGCCTGCTAAGTAAGTTAGTTTAAGTAGTGTATATGTCTAGGGACCGATGACAGCAGTTTGGTCCCTTAGGAATTCACCCACATTTCAAATCTTTTATTGTCTTTCTTCCAATAATACCAACAAACATTTGATTTATTAATACCTATAATGGTATATTTAACTATGCTTAAAAATACAAATGTATTTCTGTGGGTGATATTCCACCGGCCCTTCTTGGGAACGTCCTTCCAATCCATACTGTCAGCAAACGGTTAAATTTGATGAGTAGATAGAGTGCATATCTAAACGACCAAACTAGAGTATTCTTTCAAAGCTTGAAGTCCCTATCATAAAGGCATGAAAGCAAGTATAGAACAAATTCGAAGACACATTGATGGGTCTGTAACAGGTCAGGATACCCTGAATGAAAACACTCCCATAACATAAATACTCCCATATGAATACTCCCATAACATAAGACTTGGCGAGCTTCAACGGGAATCTGTAAAGAAGGCGACGAAGCAACAACTCTATTGTCTCCGCTGTAAACCTGGCGTATGGATCAGAATAGTAAGATAAGGACATGTACCAAGGCTCAATCAGCAACAAGAGTGCACGAAGAAATGTACTCCAGAGGAGAGAGCAGTGGGAACACATTGAAGGTCTTTATCACGGGAAGGAATATCTTATGAAATGGCAGATGAAGAAATGGAAATATACACGGACACAAAATTGACCGCGAAAGGCAAAGGTCCTAAGTTCGAGTCTCGGTCCACCAGGAAGCTTCATATCAGTGCACCCTCCGCTGCAGAATGGAAATTTCATTCTGGAAATATCAGAGTTTCGTAAAAATATCTTCTACCCAATATCGAAGCTAGAAAGGGCAGGTAACTGCTAGCTTTACCATACAATCAAGTTGATATATCAACTACCAAGTCGCTGACAAGTGTAATGTAAAGAAGAAAGTAAAAAATTGATGGTTTGTTCAACAATGATAAATTTAGCTTTGTGAAAGGTAAAGGCGCGAGAGAGGCAGTTCTGACGTTGCACTTGATAAATATAAAGAGACATCAATAATACTTATTAAGCTAGAAAAATCGTTGAACACTGTACAATTTTGCGATATGTTCTAAACTCGCAGGCAAATCGGTGTGGGCTATGGGAAAAGATGGGTACTATACTTGTACGGTATTTCTGAATTCGGTAACTCTCCGCCTTTGCGAAATATTTACGAGAACTTGGTGTACATCCTACAAGCCTTCCACCATTTCTCTTCATCTTCTCCCCCTTGTCGCCCTGTGTATCACCTCCTGCTCCTATCTCTGTCCATTTGCTTCTCTCACCCTTCCCCATCTCTCTCCCTCTCTCTCTCTCTCTCTCTCTCTCTCTCTCTCTCTCTCTCTCTCTCTCTGCATCTTTCCGCTTCTCTATGGCCATCTCGCTCTTCCCCCTCGCTATATAAATTTCCTTCCCTCCTCTTTTAGCTCAAAACCGTGTGCAGCTAACCTGATTTAGGTTTTCCATGATTTACCTAAATCGCTTCAGGCAAATGCCTGGACGGTTCCTTGAAAGGGCACGATCGACTTTCTTCCCCATCCTTCCCTAATCCAAAGGGACCGATGACCTCACCGTTTTGTGCCCTTCCCCAAATCAACCAACCAACCAACCAGTCCTCTTCTCCTACCTTCTCCTCCCTTCTCTCCGACAATGGGCCTTGTATGTTGTTATTGCAATTGAGGTCGCTTACAATGAATAAATCTGCGGAAAAAAGCGGTGTATGTTTTATGGGTGACTTCTATGGCTGCTAGGTTTGTGAGGATAGTAGCTTCCGTAATAGCACTAGGTTTAGTTTTAATCTAAAAGCATGTAGGACTTCAAATGTTTCGAACGATTCAGCTTCTGTAGTAGTATTTTATTCACAATACATCTTTCCTTTTGTACTGTTTCTCCTGGGTGTACATGAATGTGAAATGTATAGATTACATGTTTTTACGATAAGTTACCAAGGAACAATATATTGTGGCACAGTGTATGCGTATTCCATGGAATTGAGATTCTGTGTTTGAACTCTGACCTCTTTTGTCGCTATTACTATTATTTTTCTTGGCTTATGATCTGGACGCGAACCGTAAGGGGCTTTTAACAAAGGTTCATCTTGCTGTATCAGAAAATATTCTCCGAGCCTGGCAATCGCTGCAAATAATTTAATAAGATTCAATTTCAGATTTTATCAAGGTTGCGAGATAGCATCCCAGGCAGGAAGGCCTGGTCACAGGATTCAATTCTGGTATAAGATTTTGTTTGAGAAAGCTACGCTTGTTTGTCTTACATTGGGAATCAAACGAAACCACGATTTTGAGTTACTGAATTTATTGTTGCACAGCGAACGGACTGGTGGAATATTGTCTGGTGCTATAAGCACACGACTCTTAACTTGACATCGAATAAGCATATATTGAGGAATATCTGTGGTGTTTTAACAGTTAAACGAATGAGTATATACAATTCCGTAACTCCTGAGAACTGAGGTAGTTTACTGAGTACTTATACGCGTCGGGCTAAATTAAACAACATATTACACTGTTAATAATATTCCTACACTAGCTTTCTCTCTTTTATGCTGAGTCATTGCATTAATTTGTGTCTTTTTTATGTCAGTCACGGCTCATATTCATTCTATTACATTACACTGATAGTAAAGAAAAAGAGTCATAACTATATTTATTTTATTACATTACACATTTTCTATATAAAAGACATAATGTAATTTACAATACAAAATGTAAATTATAACTCTGATTGAATAAAATATTGAATAGTAAAATTTACGATGGTTTAGTAGCAATGTAATGTTATTCTACCTTTAGTCTTCTACGTCGAAACAATTTTTATATTAAGAAAATGTAGCCTTTGTGCGTTTCAGCTGTTCGTTAGCGCATCATATAAAATTTGGAACTTAATCGGCGATGTGCTTTTCGAGATTTATGGTAACAATATTACACAACGGCTACTCTTCAGCTGTAGTATAGATATGTACCCATGGTCAAGGGTTAGTTAGCTGCCCTCTGTAATAAAAAACTGAGTGACCGGATCAGCGAAGAAATTAAACGGATGTCATGGGGTGTCACCGCAGAACAAATTCAACGAACAATAAGGAAAAAGAAGAAGAAAGGATGGGGTAGCGCATTTGATTCATAATCGAAAGGACCTCGCTCCAGGGTTCGAAACCCGCCACCACTAAAATTTTGATAAATAATCAGCAATGGCGGAAGAAGACTCCCGGCATAAGAAGCCACCATCATATCATTCTGCCAATGACTTTGTCAAAGAGGGTGGAAGAGCGGACAGAAGGCAATGGAAATCACTGCATTAAAGACACATAACCATTCGCAAAATATTCGAGAATATCGCCCATTCGGATCTGGGGGAGGGGACTGCCAAATGCGAGGTGTCCATGAGAAAACAATTAATTATCAATGAAATGATAACGTTCTACGAGTCGGGGTGTGGACTGTCAGAAGCTTGAAGGTGACACGCAAGCCAGAAGATATGAAAAGGGAAATGCAGAGGCTCAATCTAGATACAGTAGACGTCAGTGCAGTGAAATGGAAAGGAGACAAGGATTTCTGGTGGGCAGAGTATAGGGTAATATCAAAAGCAGCAGAAAATTGTATAACGGGAGTGAGATTCGTTATAAATAGGAAGGTAGGGCAGAGAGTGTGTTATTGTGAACATTTCAGTGATAGGGCTATTCTTACCAGAATCGACAGCAAACCAACACCGGCAACGACAGTTCAGGTACACCTGCCGACGACGGAAGCAGAAGATGAAGAGATAGCGAAAGTATATGATGATAGTGAAAGGATAATGCAATACACAAAAGGAGAAGAAAATCTGTCATGAGGGACAGGATGCAACTGTAGGGGATGGAGTAGAAGAAAGGGTTACATGAGAATGTGGTCTTGGGACAAGAAATGAGAGAGGAGAAAGATTAATATACTTCTGTAATAAATTCCAGTTTGTAACAGGGAATACTCTGTTCAAGAATCATAAGAGGAGGAGGTATTCTTGGAAAAGGCTGGGTGATACGGGAAGATTTCGGATAGATTACATAATGGTCACAGAGATTCCGAAATCAGATTGTCGATAGTAAGGCGTACTAAGTAACAGGTATAGACTCAGATCAAAATGTAGAAGTGATGACGATTAGGCTGAAGTTTACGAGATTAGTCATGAAGAATCAATACGCAAAGAAGTGGGAGACAGAAGCACTAAGGAATGACGAGATACGCTTCAAGTTCTCTAAGGATCTAGATATAGAAATGCAATAAGGAATAGAACTGTTGAATAGGAATGGGCATCTCTAAAAATGGCAATCATTGAACCCGGAAAGAAAAAGGAGGTATAAAGAAGGTAACTGCAAAGAAACCATGGGTAACAGAAGAAACAGTTTAACTAAGCGATGAAAGTAGAAAGTACAAAAACTTTCAGGAAAATTCAGGAGTACAGACATAGAAGTCGCTTAGAAATGAAATAACTAGGAAATGCAGGGAAGCTAAGACGACATGGCTGAATGAAAAATTTGAAGAAATCGAAAATGAAATGATAGCCGGGATGACTGATTCAGCATATAGGAAAGTCAAAACAACTTTCGGTGAAAAGCAAGGATGTTAACATTAAGTGTGCTAACGCAATTCCAGTGTTAAATGCAGAGGAGGGAGCGGATAGGAGGAAATAGTACATTCAAGATCTCTTTCAGGGGGAAGGTTTGTCAGCTGCAACAGAAGAAGAAACATGAGTCGATTGAGAAAACATAGGGGATCCATCATAATTTAAGAGACCTTTGAAGGTCTTAAGATCAAAAAAGGTAGAAGGGGTCGATAACATTCAATCAGAGATTCTAAAATCGTTAAAGTAAGTGGTAACAAAACGACTATTCACGTGTAGGAGGAATGATTGTGGCAATATACCGTCTTATTTTCGGAACAATATCATCCACAAAACTCCGAGGACTGCAAGAGCCCACCATTGCGAGAATTATGGCACATTATCAGACAATCAGCTTGACAGCTCACGCATACAAGATGCTGACAAGAATAATATTCAGAAGAATTAAAATAAAATTGAGGATGTGCTAGATGACGATCAGTTTGGCTTTAGGAAGGGTGAAGGCAACAGAGAGGCAGTTCTTACGCTGAATTTGAAAATGGAAGCCACAATAAAGAAAAATCAAGACACGTTTATAGGATTTATCGACATGGAAAAGGTTTTCGACAGTGTAAAATGGTGCTACATGTTCAAAATTCCGAGAAAACTAAGGTATGTTCGATGCAGAGGTGGGTAAAATACAATATGAACAAGAACCAAGAGGGAATAATAAGAGTAAACGACCAAGAACGAAGTGCTCGGAATAAAAGGGGTGTAAGACAGGGATGTAGTGTTACACCCCTATTGTTCAATCTGTATATCGAAGAAGCAATGATGGAAATAAAAGAAAGGTTCAGGAGTGGAATTAAAATTCAAGATGAAAGGATATCAGTTATACGGTTCACTGATGACATTGCTATCCTGAGTGAAAGTGAAAAACAACTGCATGATCTGCTGATTGGAATGGATAGTGTAATGAGTACAGAATATGGATTGAGAGTAAACTGAAGAAAGACGAAAGTAATGAGAAGTTTCAGAAATGAGAACAGCAAGAAACTTAACATCAGGATTCACGGTCACTAAGTAGATGAAGTTAAAGAATTCTTCTACCTTCGGAGCATAATAACCATCGACAGACGGAGCAAGGATGACATAAAGACATAAAGAGCAGACTGATACTGGCAAATGGGCATTCCTCGTCAAGAGATGTCTACGTACGCCTTAATTTGAAGAAGAAGTTTCCTGAAAATATACATGTGGAGCACGTGAACTGTGGGAAAACCGGAACAATAGAATCGAACCATTTGAGATGTGTTGCTACAAACGAATATTGAAAATTAGGGGTACTGTTATGGTGAGGAATGAGGAGGTCCTGCGCAGAATCGGAGAGGTAAGAAATATGTGGAGGACACTAACAAGGAGAAGGGACAGAATGATAGACCATCTGTTAAGACATCGGGGACTGACTTCGATGGTACTAGAGGGAAATTTAGAAGGCAAAAATTGTAGAGGAAGACAGAAATTGGAATACATCCAGCAGATAACTGGGGACGTACGTTGCAAGTGATGGCTTTAATCTTGGCGGCATGGCCCTCCGCTGGCGCCACTAACTACTTGGGTTGATAATCAATTCATGTCGCGAGCTTGAGTCTTTCATCGAGACGTCTGTTGTTAGTATGGTGGGGCCTGGTAGAGTCAGTTGGCTGGAGGGCACGTGACCGACAAGTTATTGCTGTCCGTCAGTCCAGTATAGTCCACGAAAAGCCGCGAGTGGTTAAATCGGTCGGAGGCAAGCCTTGCCGGTTCGCTTAAGGGCCGGCAACATCGGGAAGAGCAGCCGACACCGCGTGCAACCTGGTTGGCAAGTACTCGGCCTCCTCTGCAAGCTTAAATTTTACGGTACCTCGAAGACCGCCTATACAGATTGGAGACAATTATACCCCTGCTTGGAATGATATAAGTCATGGCTTCCTCACATCTGAGCATAATTAATTAAGTGTTCTTTTCTTATTTATTGCATGCTTTATACTCCAAGGCCACGTCTGTGCCGGCCGCGGTGGTCTAGCGGTTCTAAGCGCTCATCCGGAACCTCGCGACTGCTACGGCCACAGGTTCGAATCCTGCCTCAGGCATGGATGTGTGTGATGTCCTTAGGTTAGTTAGGTTTAAGTAGTTCTAAGTTCTAGGCGACTGATGACCACAGCTGTTAAGTCCCATAGTGCTCAGAGCCATTTGTTTAAGTAGTTCTAAGTTCTAGGGGACTGATGACCACAGATATTAAGTCCCATAGTGCTCAGAGCCATTTGGACCATTTTTGAGCCACGTCTGTTAACGTGAATTGAATCAGTTATATTAACATGTCTGTGAGTCAATCTGTGTATCATTATGGCAATTTGTTGTTCCAGGCCACATTCCGTGCAAGTGTACAAATATACTATGCTATAAATTGAACAGACGAAATTAAATTTGTAGCATAACCAGTGTTGGAGGTAAGGAATCCGTTGTAGATAAGTATGTTTTAATCATTGCATCAGCAGGGACCGATATTTCGTCTTCTAACTTACAAGTAATCTTAAGGAGTGATACTTGTCCGTGTAGTCGCTCTAGCGATAGGTTGAGATTTCCTACACCTTAGGCATTCTCGTCTGTAGCCTTATATGCGCAGACTACTGTTATCCTCTGATGTGTGTTGACAGGGTAGCTTTGGCAGCGGACGACGCATCCATGTTCCCTGGGCCCGGAGCTGAGATGTGTTGGCTTTCTGCTATGGCTTCACTTCCATCATCGCACGACGTCTGGGTTGGACAGCAATCTCGGGAACTCTACCAGCCGCGTAGTCGTGGCTAAAGTTACGTAAAGCTGACCGTTTAGTCTTGTCCTATTTGGTAAATTCAGTAATCTCCTAAGGTTTAAAGCGTGCTCTGCATGCCCAAGTTGCTCCTGGCTGTAGCTGCTCTTTAACTACTCGTTTGAACCTAGCATCCTCATTGCTAATTATGGAGCGCGTAAAGTTTTAAGGCCTTTTACTTATCAATATGAACTGTTGAATCTTTCCTTCGACCCACAGTCATTAGCTAAATCCACTCATTGTGAATCTTGCCTGTTTGTTCCTTGTTGGCTATGATTGGCATCTGCTGTAGTTCTCAGCTTACCTCGTATTTTGGGCAGTTGTACATGCACGAAAGGTTGTTGTCAATGTTTCTGCTGGTGTGTATCTGTTGGGAGTCACATTTAAATTCGATGTCCTCCCAACTTATCTTGTAATTTGGGCAATTCTATTTTTGTTAAGGGTCATTGTCGAAGTTTATGCTGGATGTACCATTTGGGAATCAAATTTAAATTTCATTTTCATCCAACTCATTTTGTATCTGGGCAAATTTATTTTTATTAAGGGTCATTATCAATGTTTCTGCAAGTGTGCACCAGTTAGGAGTCTCATTTAAATTGTATGCCTTCAAAGCTTTGTCTGAATTTTGAGAGACTATCTACTTTACTCCTTCAGGTGTCTTTTTCTTAATGCTTATAGTATGTAAGTGGCTTTCCAACAAACCTGTCTGTATTTAGGAAGGGTATTGTCCACTTGTATAATGTGTTATCCGTACTTGGAAACTTCTTGCATATTTATTGCCAGTCATTGAAATTTATTTTACTCATAAAATTGTTTGTTGAAACCGCTTGCAGCCACGCCTAGTTGGTGTGACTTTTTTCTTGTACTTGAGAACTGTATACCCCTGGGTTCAATCTCTGCTCATAACGGTACAAAGTGTTATGGTTTGTTGCAAATAAATTGAGCCTGTTCAAGATTTTAAAGGACTGTGAGCGTTGTAGCTCCTTTAACAAAAAAAAATAAAAAAATAGTTCATATGGCTCTGAGAACTATGGGACTTAACATCTGAGGTCATCAGTCCCCTAGAGCTTAGAACTACTTAAACCTAACTAACCTAAGGACATCACACACACAACCATTCCCGAGGCAGGATTCGAACCTGCGACCGTAGCGGTCGCTCGGTTTCAGACCGAAGCGCCTAGAACCGATCGGTCACTCCGGCCAGCCCTTTAACAAAGTTTTGTAAATTGTAATTCTAATATTATTGTTAAGCAGTAAACTGATTCCATGAAAGAACAAGTGACGAAATATGTGGGTTCACCTTCCATGTGTTTTTCCTTATAGTTATCCGAACCTTAGTTGTGAGGTAGAGAATAAAGAGGGAGAAATAAGAATCGAAAATCGAGAAGTGCTTCGATTACAGCTGTTGTAAGACAGGCAAGTAGCCTTTTGCCACTACTGTTCGGTCTATACATACAAAAAGTGAAGACGGAATTGAAAGAAATATTCAGGAGTGAGGCAATCAATGAGTGGAAGACTTGTGCTAGCTGTCGAATGTAATGAACATCTTATTGAGTACACGCTCTTTATTAAGAGTAAACCGAAGGAACATAGTACAATAACTAGCCGAGCTTAGTGCCCGAGCCGTTTGAGGCGCCCTGTCACGGACTGCGCGGCCGCTCTCGCCGGAGGTTCGAATCGTCCCTCGGGCATGGGCGTGCGTGTTGTTCTTAGCATAAGCTGGTTTAAGTCTAGGGACCAATGACCTCAGCAGTTTGGTCCCTTAGGAATTCACGCACAATTGAATTTTTGAACAATAGTTAGTATCAGAAATGAGATTACCGATTCTCTTAAGATAATAGATGGGTCCACGAAGTCGTCGAAGTGAAGAATTCTGTTACTTTGAAAGCAAAATAACTCGAGAGGCACGAAGCGAAGTGAGCATAAATGCAGAGCGTTCGTGACCAAGAAAAGTTTACAAATTCAAATATGCCTTTCAACTGAATTCCCCGCTGGTGCTAAGAAAAAAATTCTAATGGTGTGTTTATTTATTTGGTTACGAACTAGCTTTCGGCTTCTTAGACCACCTTATGGTGACAAATGAATCTCGCAAACAGAACAATGTATGAGACTTACACAAATATTAGATGTACAGAAGATGCAAAAATAACAACGTTTAGAGTGTTTACAATGGAAAAAATTAAATTTTTTGCATTAATTAAAAAAGGGAGAGGTGGGGAGGCAAAGAATTTATGAGGACATATATTCAATAACTGATGAGAGGGTCTACTATTTGTAACGAAAACGTAATTTAACAAATAATCGGACAAATAATCAGTATGAAACTTCCTGGCAGATTAAAACTGTGTGCCCGACCGAGTCTCGAACTCGGGATCTTTGCCTTCCGCGGGCAAGAGCTCTACCATCTTTTTTTTTCTTTTTTTCTTTTTACGACCTTTGCCTTTCGCGGGCAAGTGCACTACCAACTTTTTTTTGAGGGTTTTTTATTTATTTATTTTATATGAAGGAAGGCAGGAGAAACAGAAACCTTTATTATTCACAAAATAAACATAGTACGTCCTGACACACGATAACTGTCCTGGAAGGAACCTCGCTGCCGTCGTACCATGCAGCATGAAATAACAATAAAATCAAATTGGGGCCACCTCCGGCGCCCTAAAGAAAAGTATTTATGGATGTAAAAACAAAATTTGAAGTACATCCATTAGCTAACTGTTCAAGCGTGAGTGTTTCGTAGGTCGCATACTCGCATAGTGTTCTTAGTCGATCACATTACTTGGTCGGTTTCACAACGAAAGCACCGCCACTCATCTTTGCGCACCCGGCACTCCCCAAGTATATGGCGGGTCCGCAAAAACCGTTACTAGGAAATTGGCATACCAATCCTTGTACTTTTGTTGCCGTAATAGTTTTGTGTGTCCATCTTGCAAGTATTGCCAGTAATCCAGCACATTAGGTAAGTTCGTACGTGTGTGTCTATAGATGTAATGGACCGTCATACCTGTGATCCACGCCACTGCGTTCGTCTTATGACGCGGAAAATACGTTTCCTCTGGAAAAAATACTATGTCAGAACAGACTGCTGTATAGATAGTGCGCCGCATGAGCGCTATTATCTTTCTTGCGAGAGTCCAGACAGCCAATGCCTCGCCGCAGACCAGCCGATGGTCGTCCGTATCCAGCTCGCCACATTGCTGCCACAAGGGCGAATCCGCTAAATGTATTGCGTAATTTTTATCATTTGTAGGGTATTTTCGGTTGACGACAATGTACCATGTTGATCTGACTGATGTAGGTAGGTGGGGGTGGTGAACCGTGCGCCACACCACGTGCCAATTAACAGCTGGATGTTTGCGTTCCACCCTATTCCGCGAGATCTGTCGAAGAAGCAGTTGGTACACGTCCTTCGATGTCGACTGTCGGGTCGTCGGTAAACGCTCTCGAACGTAACTGTGTTCCACGATGAACGTGCGCACATACGTTAAAGGTGGCGATATATGGCCGACACTGACTGGAGGAAGATGCGATGTTGGTACGAGTTCTTCGATGATCGTCCCCGTAAGCGAGTGATTCCTGTTGCGCCACCGTTTGAGCATAGTGTTAATATACATGGCACGCGCCTTCTCGTGCACGTTCACTAAACCAACGCCCCCTTCTCGCGCTGGGAGGGTAAGCGTGTTGTACTGAACCTTAAAGAGTTGTCCCAGGCACACATAGTACCCAAAAGCCGCCTGAATCCTCATAGCCATCGTGCGCGTCAAGGGGAGAAGGTGTGTCAGGTGGCACATCATGGGCGCGAGATAAAGGTTGACGAGTAACACTCGCTGCAGCATATCCATCGACCGTAGGGCGTTTAGTCGTACTGCCGTGCGGACTCTGAGTAACAGTCTTCGGTAGTTGTCCGCAGCCGTTCTCGCTGTCTCTTTATGAAAGGTGATACCCAAACAGCGGAGGGTTTCCACCGCAGGTGAGGGTCCTTCCGTTCCTGGTTCTAGTACACGCCCCACATGCATGAATTGTGATTTTCGGTAGTTGACTACACTTCCAGCTGCCATCCCATACGTCTGTAGCCAATCCAGTGCTGTTTGAGTCTCCCTCTCATTCCGTACGAGGAACACAATATCATCCGCGTATGCTCTGCATTTGAATGATAAATGCCGTAGGGAGATCCCGGTAAGACGGCGGCGAAGGCCTGCGAGGCACGGTTCTAAGGCGATCGCATAAAGGAGGATCGACGAGGGGCAAACCTGTCTCACTGATCTTAAGATCTTAAAATACTCAGTTCTCCCTCCGTTTACCACCATCGCTGATCTGGCGCCGTGCAACAGCCGCATCACAGCATTGGTCAATAATGGCGAGACACCCATCCTCTTCATCACCGCCGCGAGGTACACCTGATCCACGCGATCAAAAGCATGATCGAAATCTACTGCAACTATCGCCCCCTGGAGGCGGCATGCAGCCGCGAGGGCGACGACGTCACGATAGTCTCCCAAAGCTGTGTGGATATTACTGATGCCGCCAAGACAAGTCTGATCGGCATGTATTCGATTCTCCAGCGACTTTTTGATACGACTTCCCAGGATGCGCATGAAGATCTTGTAGTCACTATTAAGGAGGGTCAAGGGGCGATAATCACAAGGCCGTTTGCCACCACGGGGCTTCGGTATCGGTATCATGAGCCCTTCCGTGAATTGAATGTGAACCGGTACTTCTTGCCGCAGAAGCTCATTAAACATACATAGCCACATCAGTGTCATAATGGTCACAAAGGCACGCTAAAATTCCAACGGGAATCCGTCTGGACCTGGGGACTTGTTGCAAGCACCTCGTGTAATCGCTTCCTCCAGCTCTTCACGCGTAATTTCAGATAACCCGTCAGCTTCCCCGTTCACACTCGTCGCGTCTGGGATCTCTTCCAGGACGTTCCCCAGCTCCCTCTGACCATCCCCGTTGCTCGCACAGAATCTGCTAAAATGATCCGTGAACGCCTGTGCTATGCCCCTTTGTGTTGTAAAACGACGGCCATCACCGAGATCGATCTCATGTATTAAATTCCTGCGCCTTCTTCGTCTTTCCTTTATCACATAATGCATCGAGGGAACCTCGTTGAGCAGTAAATCCTGCGACCTCGCGCGTATCATCGTACCTGCCATCCTCTGCGTCGCTAGTTGTACCAGCTTCGCCTTAACTCGGTGGACGGCCGTCTGGCGTTCTGGTGTAGGTGGTTGAGCTAACAGTTCCCGGAGAGCCGTAAAGTAAAACTCAGTGGTCGTGCGCTGCCATTGAGAAACCTCCTTCCCGTAACCTATTAACGTCCTCCGTAAAGCTGGCTTCGCGCACTCGATCCACCACTGCAGGACAGAACCGAAAGAATGTCGTCGACGGAAGCAGCCGTGCCACGCGTCCTCCACCATGGGTCGGCATTCTGCATCTCGCAGGTGGGAGACGTTCATCTTCCAATTACCCCTCCGTCTCCATACCTGCTGTCTATCAAGGTTAACTGTACAAATATATGCCTCGTGGTCTGTAAACGCTGTCGGCCATATTTCTGCGTCCACCGTCGACATTTCTAACGCCCTTGAAACGTAGATCCGGTCCAAACGGCCCGCGGAGTGGCTAGTAAAAAATGTATATCCTGGTTGGTTGCGATACTTCAGGTCCCATGTATCGACTAATTCCATCCCGTTGACCAGCTCCTTAAGTTCTTGGCTAGTAGTATAGTTAGGTTGTTGGTCCTTTCTGTCGAGCACACAATTAAAATCTCCGCCGAGTATGCAACCATCGTATCGTCCCTGGAACAGCGGTGTAGCCTCATGGGCGTAAAAATCTTCTCTGTTCCTTCTCTTATCCGAGCCTGACGGTGCGTATATGTTGATCAAACGTATTCCACCTATGGTCACGGCCGTACCACGGGCAGAAGGCAAATAATCTACTTCGTCTGCACGTATCCCTTCCTTTAATAGTATAGCTGTGCCAACGCCTCTCTCGTCACACGGGGAACAGTAAATGTCGTAACCGTAAAAGTCCGAGGGGGGAAGTACCCGGACTTCTTGTAATAGTGCTATGTCTAAATCCGAAGCCTTTATCATGTCACTGAGCATCTTGATTTTTACCGGCGTCCCAATGCTATTGATGTTAACAGACCCTATCCGATAAGCTTGTTGCATAGCGGTCTACGTAGATAAGGTACCGTACGGTCGCTAATTTTGCCGTACATAGGCTGCTGTCGGACTATCGTCCCCCGGTCCCCTCATATGGTCTGCCATTATTCCGTGCACTCTGCCGGTCTTACACCGGGAGAATGCGTGGGAGCAGTTCCTCCGGCATCATCTGTTCCCCACGGTGGTGGCTCTTCTGGCCAGTCCCCTAGTGTCCCATCGTTGTCGTGCGGTGCAGGCGCCGTAGCCTCCACAGTAGCCTGTTGCCGTCTATCGAGCTCCTTCGCTGTGTCTGGAGCGTCGTCAGCGGTAGGTCGTGCCGCCGTCCCGCTGGCCACCGTTGCATCCACGCTAGGCAGTTCTTCTGTATCCATGGTCGTCTGTTCTGTACCCGTAAACATCTCAGAATTGTCTGCTAGATCAGAGTGGTCGTTCTCCACCGTGAGGCGGCGCTTCTTCCGGCATTTTGGTGATCGCTGTTTACGTTGCCGGGCCTCGGAATCAGAGGTCAGCATGGTCTCCAGTTGTTTGTGGGGGGCGTCGGAATCGTGCGCCGTCGCACGATCGACGTCTCCAAGTGCCTTATCTGAAGGGGGCGCAAGCGGAACCGAAGAGAGGGCGCCCTGTGACTGCTGCAGGCGGTCCAGCGCAACGTCGTCTTTCTGTGGCTCGCAACGATCCGCCGCTGTCTGTGTGGTCTGGTACGTGTCTCTCTCACGGCCCACGTCATCGCGTAATGCGGCGACGTAAGTCATGGGGAGCACAGTCGGATGCGGCGTGAGGGGTGGATCATCCCGTGGCAGCTGTAATAACCTTCGTGGAGCACACTCAGAACGTAGAACGTATGTGTCCCTCCTTCCCGCATCCAGAGCACGTCATTGGTTGTCCGTCGTAAATGACAATCGCCCTACAACCGGCGATGTACAAGTATGACGGAGTTCGATCCGTATTTGTCTGATGCCATTGAGGACAGGATACGTCTTGAAACTTGCCCATCTTTCAGCCACGTGGGATAGGACCGTTCCGTAAGGACGCAGGGCGTCTGTCACCAATTCTTCTGGCACTTCGAATGGAAGTTCAAAGACGCGGATCGTTCGGAGGCCCATGCCGGCGTGTTCAACTGTTACCGCTCCAACATTCCCGTCCGAATGACAGAAACGAAGTCCTTGTCGGTGTCGAAGTAGTAGGTCGTCACATGCCGCTTCATTTAAGAGTTTGACATAGACCACGCTGCTGACTATAGATAAGTGTATTCCAACTAGAACGTCAGGTTCGATTTTCACCTCGTCCCGTAAATAACGTTCGAGCTCGTAAGCTTTCGGTCGAGCATATTCGTTAACAAAACTAAATTTCAGTGTCGATTTGCGGAACGACAAGGCCATGATTCGTTCTATGTATACGGCGACACACCGCTACACACTTAATGTAAACACCTCTCGCGCAGACGTGCGGCAGGGACGTAAACACCGTCCGAACCGCTGCGCCGCCGAAGGCTGACTGCCATCTGAGCTACCCAAGCACGACTCAGACCCGTTCCTCACAGCTTTACTTCTGCCAGTATCTTGTCTCCTACCTTCCAAACTTTACAGAAGCTCTCCTGCGAAACTTGGAGAACTAGCACTCCTTAAGGCCTGGGGGATGTTTCCAGAATGAGATTTTCACTCTCCAGCGGAGTGTGCGCTGATATGAAACTTCCTGGCTGCGGCTAAGCCATATCTCCGCAGTATCCTTTCTTTCAGGAGTGCTAGTTCTGCAAGTTTCGCAGGAGAGCTTCTGTAAAGTTTGGAAGGTAGGAGACAAGATACTGGCAGAAGTAAAGCTGTGAGGACCGGGAGTGAGTCGTGCGTCGGTAGTTCAGATGGTAGAGCACTTGCCCGCGAAAGGCAAACGTCCCGAGTTCGAGTCTCTGTCGGGCACACAGTTTTAATCTGCCAGGAAGTTTCATATCAGCGCACACTCCGCTACAGAGTGAAAATCTCATTCTGGAAATAATCAGTAGTTTGTTAGTCACCAAATAAATGTAATGTTTCAGAAAATTATGAAGTGTTTCCATTTCCATTTTAAATATGGGCTTTAATCTGAGAAAGATAATTCTGAAGTTGTTAGTTTTGGCACAACATTAGGTGGCAGTGTATCATGAACAGCAAGAAACTCGGAAAAGAGAAGGGTCCCACCGTTTAACATGTGGTGCTATAGAACAAAGTTCAAAATTTGTTGTACTGATAGCATAAGAAATGAGGAGGTTCCTTTCAAAATCGCCGAAAGAATGAACAGATGGGAAAGAATGCACAGGATGATATAATTTATGTTAACCCATCCAGGACTAACTTCCATTGTAACAGAAGGAGTTCAGAAATTAAAACTGTAGAGGCAGACAGAGACTGGAACGCATCCAACAAAGTACTGAGGACCTTAGCTGCAAGAGACTGACACATGAAAGGAATTTCTGGCGGACAGTATCAAACAAGTCAGAAGACTGATACAAACAAAAAGGAACGATGCGTACAGGGTGAACACCAACTCCACAGACCAAATTTTGGAGTAACGACATTTTTGGAAGGTGGCCATTACTAGCCGTCAAGTAATGCGTGAAATCCATGTTTGACCATCAGCTTCTTTTTTAATTAAAAGCCAAATATCGACCGGTTTCAGTCACAGATCAGTTTCACAGATTAAGGTTAAATCAGCTTAAGCCACAATATCACATCTGTCATTACATAAATAACAGCCACGTCTCATATGAATTCCATTATACCACACAGAACTTTCAAAAGCAAGTATACTAATAAGTTTGCATTTATTTGAGTAACGACAGATGTGATGCTCTGGCGTAAACTGATTTACTCCTAATCCTTGAAAATGGTCTGTGACTCAAATCTGTTGATTTCGGATTTTAAATAAATAGACATGGATTTTACACAAATTTTGGAAGCTGTTCATTTATAATGATCAAAAGGATTAGGGAAAAATGACCTTGGGCGTCTGTCGTGCTCCATTAAGCAATAATTGAGGAATGGGTGTGTTACTAAATTATATCTTTATCTTTCACAAATTAGGTACAGAACAAAAGCATTACTACATCGTCGTTCATGTACATAAAAGAAACTGAAATGTCCGATAGGTGTCGAAAACAAAGTGGGAACAGTCATTCATCCCGTCATCCTGAGCGCTTTTCATTGGACTTTGAGGGCTTCAGTAACCTATTTGCGCTCCGTGAGCGCCTAAGACCCAAGGGGCTGCTTGCTATAAATCTACAGAGGTAATTTATTGTACCCGTCCCCATTCTTCCGTCTGGCATGGATGTGTGTGATGACCTTATGTTAGTTAGGTTTAAGTAGTTCTAAGTTCTAGGGGACTGATGACCACAGCAGTTAAGTCCCATAGTGCTCAGAGCCATTTTTGAACCCATTCTTCAATACGAACCCCTTGAAGTTTTTGGAGCGTCTGTGATGGAACAACCCGACCACGAGAACGTCCGTCAAGCATGTCTCACACATGCTCAGCTAATCGGAACTCACTTCCGGCCTTTCCATTTCTTCAGCGAGTAGGCGTCGCAAGACCTCCCTGGTGACGCCTGTCGCCTGAGCCCTGGTATTATCGTGCATGAGGAGGAACTCGGGGCCCCATCGCACGCAGCAGCCGTCACATGGTCCAATAAGACACGTTCGATGTACGAGTACTACCTGGCGGTAGGCGACCACGGACAACGATATCATCTGTATGGCTGTCAACATTGGTGCTTCCCCGAAACCATCATAGAACCGTTGCCGAATCGCTTGATTTCCTGAACAGTGTTTGGTAAGTAACGCTCACCACGGTCTCTCCACACACGAACACGACCATTAAGAATCGTCACAAGAAATATGGATTCATCCGTGGATAATGTGTTTCTCCAGTGATGAAGTTTCCGGTCGACAAGGAAATGGCAGAACTAAAGGGGAGCTGAGATACGTAGTCGTGTTAAGTGGGCTAGTCGGCGACGCCTGTGCCTTAAGGTGCTTTCTCGTAACCTGTTCCCTACAATCTGATCGGATGCAGCGGCTCCAGTGACCCTTCTGAGACAGTCCTGCAGTGCTCTGGCTGTAGACATACGACGCCTACTGGGGAACAAAGGGACACTAGTAGTCACTTCCTACTCAGGGATCACCTGGTACTGTGATACGTAACACAGCCGTTAAAAGGAGAATGAATTGTTGCATACTTTGTAAGTGGAGATCTCAAGCTACACAATAAGCTCACAGGTACCGCCCGTATGAGAACAGATTTCACATACCGGACGTCGATACACGTGTCCTTTTGAACAGCCCCTTTTCTCCACTGACTCACTACATTTCTTACTGATATACATGTTGTTACTGGCAGAACGCATGATTCACAATGTTATGATGACGACGAACGGCTTGACTGGTGGCCAATGCTAAATTGAAATATATAAATTACAGCAGATTTGTCTGTAACGTCGATAAGGTGCTGGCTGCATGGCCTGGATATGCAACGACTAAAATAATTAGAGTTCGTTGATAAAAAATAATATATATTGTACTTAACTGATTGTACAGGGTTCTTCTTGGCTGCATATGTATAATTATAAACAGATAGCTAGGCCATACGTTACTAATCGCCTTGTTAGACGTTGCTACCTAGCAGCTTGATGTCTTGAGCAAGAGTGGACGAGAGCTCGCTAGAAACTTGATAAAAGCCGCGGAGCGGCGCTAGCGGCGCTGGTTGCGACTCGCAGGTCCAACGATCCTAACACGGACCGCGGTCGACAAGCCCTAACAAGTGTGGTATCGAACGTTGCTACCACACATAAACCCTCCACTTTACATTTGTTTGGATAGTCGATTTGCGGTAAATGAAGCCAAGTTTGTCCATTGCCTGCTAGGTGAGGCCAGTTCCGTAGTTACTCTGCTATCTCGCTATCTTTCCGAAGTGGTATTTTATGTCGCAGATGTATAACCTCAATTGTTGAGCCCAGAGTATTATTTCCGTTGGAGACAAGTTCGTTAGAGACACTTTCTTCCAAGACACATTACTTGGAGGAAAGGTCCAAACATCCGTCAGGGCGTCGTGCATGAGTCTGAACCCGTCTCAATAGTGAAACATGTGTTTGCGCGTGGGACGTTCTATAAGTAACGCAGCCCATTATTTTCTGAAAGGAGTTTCGTTTTACTCAGGATTACACTATAATATTCCCCAATCCATTGGCTGGAAAGCCATGTTTTTCAACATAATCCTCGTTCAAAGCGACGGCAAATAAGCTCGACGTCTGGCCCAGTCTTGCTGGATGAATAACGTCCCCTCATCAACATATTGCTTCCGGAGGAGTGCATCGTTCAATGGACGAAAGAGATGGAATTCGGAAAGCGAGGAACCGAGCGGCCACACACGTTTGAGTATTCTAACTGGTGGACGAGTGAGTCAGCATAAGCAGTTGAGCAGTGAGGTGTTGGATTGTGTGTAAAGAAAGCTGCAGATATTAATTTCGACAACAATAAGCTTCCGTCTTCAGATCCACGGTGCACATGTTCAATTGTGATCCGTCGATCACTGCAAATAAGAGTATCCGCACATTCCAACACTGTGGAAGTCACATTTATGTGTGGCCGGCCGGCACGTGGGCGATCGTACACATGTGACCTGCCTTGCTGGACTGATGGCAACGCCTCGCCCAACGACTCGCAATGCTTTTGGTCACTGGCAGGTCTACTTAGACTTTTACAAGCTTCAAGGAACATCCATGAGTATCTGAGTTTTCGCAGCTATCTGATGGGAATGCAACGCCATAACAGGCACAATTTTGCGCCGTCACCTATCGGTATTTCATAAAACTGTGGCGGCTACCCTGCGTGGTCTATGACGCCTTGCCTCGGTTCGCGCGGTTCCCCCGTCTGAGATTCGAGTCCTCCCCGGGCATGGATGTGTGTGTGTGTGTGTGTGTGTGTGTGTATGTATATGTTGTCCTTAGCGTAAGTTAGTTTAAGTTAGATTAAGTAGTGTGTAAGCCTAGGGACCGATGACCTCAGCAGCTGGCCCCATAGGAACTTACCACCATCACCAATAATAAAACCACAGGGGCTGATGTGGGAGTGTTTCACGATGTCGCGCAACAAATTTTCAAACGCAACTGGCCGATAAAGTGATGCATTATGTGTGGAGCACCCTTCTTCGATTGAAGACGAATATCTAGATGTCCTCGAGCGGATGTCGACGTCAAGGAAAAGGAGTGACATGATGTGGCGCGTGTCATTCCGCCCTTTAGTCGGTTGGGGAAGAGCAGCACTGCCGGGAGTCCCGAGCGGTGGCGCCAAAATGCAGGTGGTGCCGACAACGGTATGGCGCGGGCGTGCGGAATCAGTTGACACGGCGCTGTCAGCTAACGGTGTGGGGCTGTGTTCATCCCGAGGTCCGCCGAAATGGGATCCATCCGTAACATTGGATTCCCCTGGAGTCGGGTGGCGTTAGGTTTGTCCAGGGTGCGTGCCGACCGACAGGGTGGCTGCACAATCTAACATATTTAGTCGCAACCCTCACTGCTTTGAAAACTGTTACCATCTGACAGCTGGAAGGACACTACTACCCTTAGTGGCGAGGAAGCCATCAGTAAGATTCATTTTTGTTCTTGAGTACTTTGCTACTTCAGTAAGCAAGTGATAATTGTATTCTATGCATTGCTATCATTAACACATCATCAAGAAACCTGAACGATTGTATAATAAAGGTAAAAACAGCCAGACGATTCTTACTGACTCTGTGACATAAGCTCCAATTTATTCCCAAAGAAATAATGGCAAATATGGGTTGTACTGCGCACAAAGCAAGAGGACATATACGCATACACTCCTGGAAATTGAAATAAGAACACCGTGAATTCATTGTCCCAGGAAGGGGAAACTTTATTGACACATTCCTGGGGTCAGATACATCACATGATCACACTGACAGAACCACAGGCACATAGACACAGGCAACAGAGCATGCACAATTTCGGCACTAGTACAGTGTATATCCACCTTTTGCAGCAATGCAGGCTGCTATTCTCCCATGGAGACGATCGTAGAGATGCTGGATGTAGTCCTGTGGAACGGCTTGCCATGCCATTTCCACCTGGCGCCTCAGTTGGACCAGCGTTCGTGCTGGACGTGCAGACCGCGTGAGACGACGCTTCATCCAGTCCCAAAGATGCTCAATGGGGGACAGATCCGGAAATCTTGCGGGCCAGGGTAGTTGACTTACACCTTCTAGAGCACGTTGGGTGGCACGGGATACATGCGGACCTGCATTGTCCTGTTGGAACAGCAAGTTCCCTTGCCGGTCTAGGAATGGTAGAACGATGGGTTCGATGACGGTTTGGATGTACCGTGCACTATTCAGTGTCCCCTCGACGATCACCAGTGGTGTACGGCCAGTGTAGGAGATCGCTCCCCACACCATGATGCCGGGTGTTGGCCCTGTGTGCCTCGGTCGTATGCAGTCCTGATTGTGGCGCTCACCTGCACGGCGCCAAACACGCATACGATCATCATTGGCACCAAGGCAGAAGCGACTCTCATCGCTGAAGACGACACGTCTCCATTCGTCCCTCCATTCACGCCTGTCGCGACACCACTGGAGGCGGGCTGCACGATGTTGGGGCGTGAGTGGAAGACGGCCTAACGGTGTGCGGGACCGTAGCCCAGCTTCATGGAGACGGTTGCGAATGGTCCTCGCCGATACCCCAGGAGCAACAGTGTCCCTAATTTGCAGGGAAGTGGCGGTGCGGTCCCCTATGGCACTGCGTAGGATCCTACGGTCTTGGCGTGCATCCGTGCGTCGCTGCGGTCCGGTCCCAGGTCGACGGGCACGTGCACCTTCCGCCGACCACTGGCGACAACATCGATGTACTGTGGAGACCTCACGCCCCACGTGTTGAGCAATTCGGCGGTACATCCACCCGGCCTCCCGCATGCCCACTATACGCCCTCGCTCGAAGTCCGTCAACTGCACATACGGTTCACGTCCACGCTGTCGCGGCATCCTACCAGTGTTAAAGACTGCGATGGAGCTCCGTATGCCACGGCAAACTGGCTGACACTGACGGCGGCGGTGCACAAATGCTGCGCAGCTAGCGCCATTCGACGGCCAACACCGCGGTTCCTGGTGTGTCCGCTGTGCCGTGCGTGTGATCATTGCTTGTACAGCCCTCTCGCAGTGTCCGGAGCAAGTATGGTGGGTCTGACACACCGGTGTCAATGTGTTCTTTTTTCCATTTCCAGGAGTGTATTTTATGCATGAGAAGCATATATTTCAGTTGTTGTCTATTCTTATTAGGAGAAACATTTTTTCGACATATAACAATATTTATAAAGTCTAATGATTTACACATCCTCACCCCTTCCTCGACTTCCTAAAACTCGACTGTTTTCGGAAATGTAGTTCCTTTTGCTTAGCGATTGCCTTCAAGATTCTTGCCATTTGTTACACTGATGCAGCAAAAATTTCGGATTAGCTTTTGTTCTTCTACAGAAACAATTTTATTGCTTTCGGCGTTGTATTAACACGTCTGTGTAGTTTTCCCTTCATCTATCATTGTGGTGGGTTATTTCGCAATTCTGATAATACTGATATCGCATTCTGGACAAGTTTCCTATGTTCCACATTCACTGATTTGCCTGGCAGTGTAATGAAGAGAACTTCACGTTGTTGAGTAGATATACTATACCTTTCCGCAAAAGATCCGGTCTTCTGCAGTTTACTGGCCATAGTTTTTTTTTTGTTCTTTAAAGAAAACGACATTCTTCAGTAAATATGTGTAGGTTTCAAGAGATTTGTAAATGAATTCCCCTGCAACGTATCGTTCCATATCTCCCACGGTCCTTACGAAACTAAAGAAAACGTGGCGTCAATTCTCAGTTAGCGCCGATTTTTATAGTACTACATACGCTCCCTGTCGTAAAAACAGTTGCAAATTAGTTTAAATGATACTGTTCACACTCATCCACCGGTCACTGTGGCCGAGTGGTTCTAGGTGCTTCAGTCCGGAACCGCGCTGCTGCTACGATCTAAGGTTCGAATCCTGCCTCGGGCATGGATGTGTGTGATCTCCTTAGCTTAGTTAGCCTTAAACAGTTCTAAGTCTAGGGGACTGATGACCTCAGATGTTAAGTCCCATAGCGCTTAGAGCCATTTGAACCAATTTCTTCACACTCATCCGTTAATGTATTCATAAGTGTTGCTTTCTGTTCGCTTGGAGAACAAACGTTGCAATGTACGACCAAATGAGTGCGATTGTGATGACTGTAAGTGACAGTGTGTTGGCGGAGGAAGACACATCCACACTGACGTGCAGCCTATGCTGCATAACGGTAAATAGTCTGTCCGCTAACGCGAATTACTTGTCCAACGGTTCCGCTTTATGTGCGATCAGCGACAGCGCTCATTACCGCAGTCACCCTACACAGACAATCACATTTTTCTTCGATATATGGATCGATCCTAGCAAGTGCCCACAGATACTTTACAGCGTCTGTGAATGCTGAACTACCGGGTGATCAAAAAGTCAGTGTAAGTTTGAAAACTTAATAAACCACGGAATAATGTAGATAGAGAGGTAAAAATTGACAAACATGCTTGGAATGACATGGGGTTTTATTAGAAACAAAAAGAAACAAAGTTCACAAAAGTCCGACACATGGCGCTGGACAGCAAAACGTCAGTGACTGCGCATGATAATCGTGTATAAAAGGAGCTGTAATGGGAGAGACAATCAAATGCGCCAGCAGTCGCAGAATGTTAACGTTATCGGAACAGGCGCTTTTAGTGAAGCTGTGTTATCAGAATGTGGAATGTGCTTGTTCAGCATTACGATCATATCGCCATAGGAAAGGCATTCGAACGGGTAAAGGTCCGTTGACAAATGTAGCTGTGGCGAGAATGATTTCGAAGTTCGAGGCCAAGAATAGTTTAGACGATAGACCCCGTAATGGCCGACCGATCACAAGGCGTAATGCTGCTGAGACAGTTCAGGAAGAAATGGAGACTATAGCGGGTTCGTCTATGCACGGGGAAGTCAGCGCTCGTGCAGTCGCACGTCGCACCGGCATTCCATATACTACTGTTTGGTTGGCACTGAGGCGTACCCTCCGATGCTATCCGTACAAAATACATCGGCATCATGAACTGTTACCTGGCGATTTAGTGAAGTGGAGGGCATTTACGGTGTGGGCGTTTCAAAAGATGGCGAAAGATGACGATTGGTTGAGTAACGTGTCGTGGACCGACGAAGCTCATTCTAGGCTCCGATGGTCTGTTAACGCTCACAACGGCAGATTTTGGGTTACCGAAAATCCTAGAACTGTCGTGGAAACTCCATTGCACAACGAGAAAATCACGGTATGGGTTAAATTTACCACATCTACCGTTATCGGGCCTTTCTTCTTGCAGGAAATGCGTGATTTTGGTTTTGAAACCGCTACCGTGACGGGTGAGAGGTACGCCGATATGTTACAGAATCGCATCATCCCCAGACTGGCTGATAAACACCTGCTAATACGTACGATGTTTATGCAGAATGGCACTCCATCCCATATTCCTAGACGCGTGAAAGATGTCTTGCGCGCGTCGTTTGGTGATGATCGTGTGCTCAGCCGCCACTTTCGTCACGCTTGGCCTCCCAGGTCCCCAGACCTCAGTCCGTGCGATTATTGGCTTCGGGGTTACCTGAAGTCGCAAGTGTATCGTGATCGACCGACATCTCTATGGATGTTGAAAGACAACATCCGACGCCAATGCCTCACCATAACTCCGGACATGCTTTGAAGTGCTGTTCACAACATTATTCCTCGACTACAGCTACTGTTGAGGAATGATGGTGGACGTATTGAGAATTTCCTGTAAAGAACATCATCTTTGCTTTGTCTTACTCTGTTATGCTAATTATTGCTTTTCTGATCAGATGAAGCAGACACTTTTTGAACTTTTGTATTTTTTTGGTTCTAATAAAACCCCATGTCATTGCAAGCATGTGTGTCAATTTGTTCCTCTCTATCTACATTATTCCGTGATTTATTCAGTTTTCAAATTTATACTGACTTTTTTGATCACCCGGTAGCTGTGTTACCACGTCACAGATGGCAAGCCACCTCACTAGTGTGTGTGCGTTCGCGTGCGTGGGAGGATGTGCGCGTTAATGTGAGTTTGTATGCAAGTCCTGCAGTTAATACCGCAATAAAAGAAAAAGGTACAGATCCACACAACTGCCTTTAGTTTGTTCCAGGACTCGGGTGTCGTGCCATTCGCGACCCGCAGCTTTAGCTTTCAGAGTCCCTTGTGACCCCGTACAGGCAAGCGCGGCCGCTCGGTGTAAAATGGTTCGCCTGCGACTGGTTGGGACCGCGCAGCGTGCGAGCGAGTTCAGTCGGGCTAAGGCGGGCTCTCTGATCAAAGTCGCAGAGTCGCCCGCGCGAGCGGCGGCGCGTGCCGAGGCGAGAGCGCCGGCCGCGGCTGCGTTTGATAAAATGCCAGCGCGGCGCCAGCCGAGCGATCAGCTGTGAAGCGACGGCCTGCATAGCCGCCGCAGCGGAACGACTTTTTTGTCCTGGCGTTTTTCCGCGCGTCCAGCGGAAGCACGCGTTCATTGTTAGCTATCTCTGCTCCGTATGCCTTGCCGCTGACATCGTTCTCACAATAGCACAGTTTTTATATTTCCTGCCATTTGGAAATAATATTCGTTATGTACAAATCGGGAGGGGAAATCTTCACGTCCTTTCCACTAATGACCTATGGAAACTGGACGGTTTACTTATTCGTGTCTATCCAAATGTCGATAATGGAAATTAAGTCTGCAAATAGAAATCGAATGTGCTACTCATGAGATAACTGCTAGCACTAGGCTTGACGTCCGCCCGGTTAATGGTTCAAATGGCTCTGACCACTATGGGACTTTATTTTTCAACATAATCCCCCTTCAGAGCGAAGGCTTTAAGCCACCTTCCTGGGAGGGTCATTATGTCGGCTTGGTATCACTCTACTGGTCGACGTCGGAGTTAGTCTTGCAGCATCGATAACCTACCAGTCATCCACATGACGCTTCCGATGGAGAGCGTCCTTCGTTGGGCCAAACAGGTGGAAGTCGCAAGATGTGAGATCAGCACTGTAAGGTGGATGAGGATGAGCAATCCACTGAATTCTGTTATCTCCTCTCGGGTGAGCAGACTTATGTGAGACCATATGTTGTCTTGGAGGAGGAGAAATTGGTTTGCATTTTTGTGACGACGAACATGCTGAGGCGGCCGGAGTGGCCGAGCGGTTCTAGGCGCTACAGTCTAGAACCGCGCGACCGCTACGGTCGCAGGTTCGAATCCTGCCTCGGGCATGGATGTGTCTGATGTCCTTAGGTTAGTTAGGTTTAAGTAGTTCTAAGTTCTAGGGGAAGTTAAGTCCCATAGTGCTCAGAGCCATTTGAACCATGTTTTTTGAACATGCTGAAGTCGTTTCTTCAATTTCCTGTGGAACCCAGTGGACACACTACTGTGAGTACCACGACTTGTGGAACAGTGTACCAACACTACCAACAGACTCGTCCAGTTGTGGAGGAAGCTGTTTGATTGTGAGCCATCGGTCACCTCGAATGTGAGTGTGCGAAAATTCTGGCATTGCAGGAGTCACAACTGTGTGTGGCCATGCGGCAAGTGGAAGATCGCACAGGTCTGCGAAACCCTGTTGAGATGATGACACAAGCCTCGCCCAATGACTCGCCGTGCTTTTGTTCGCTTCCAGGTCACGGAAGACATTCTGCAAGCGCCTATGAATATCTGCGAAGTTCTGGTTTTCCGCCAAAGGCCAGCTCTCTTCCGTTACAGACACCATTTTGAGAGCTACCTACAGCACTGCCGCCTATTGGAACTTCATGAAACTGTAAGTCCGAAGCTAGAATATTCTACTACGTCCCTCAATAAACTCTAAATTTCTTCAAAAGAAATTGTCCGAAAAAAGAAGTGTTGCATTACTTATTAAATGTCCATCACAACTATAAGGTTCCATAATTATCACATGCGGGAAATCCGTCCGGAAACCAGCTTGTAACCGTACAACTGGTGCATATATTCCCGTTTTGTTGTAACTTATAAATGAGAAAAGGCCACTTCAGAGACGTCAGAGCTTATCGAACTAAAATAACATATCTGTAATAGTGAATGTGGCACCAGACACAAAGAGTGATACAAATAAAGAATGCTGTGCGGCCGACGTGACACAGTTAATTATGTGCTGTCACATGCAATGCGAAAAAATGATTAATGGTGGCCGTGTCGTCACCACTAACATGTTTTACAGCGGGCTCTGTTTCTCCATCAGAATGTATTCGCGTTCACCCCACTACCCGAGGATCCGTGGTTAATGCACTTCTGATTTGCGTTTATTACTGTGCGCAAACACACTTCTAGTCTCATGTCAGCGTAAGCCAATTTGTCGTTCTTGATTTATTTATTTGTGAACACGTTAGCTACCACCCCAACTCCTTGAGGAAACCTGAAAAACAGCCGAAACGTCAGATATTTCAGTATTTTAAAAGTTAAATATTTATTAAGGGGAAAATGCAGTACACACAAAATGATTTTAATGAGAACATATGTAGTTCTGCTACGTCAGCCATGTAGCTAAGTGAAACGAAACTATATGGTTCTAGAAACCTTTTCAAGTCTCAAATATCTGGTGATGTAAATGCGCAGACTGAACTGACGAATGAAAATTTGTGACAACGCCAGGTTTCGAATCCCGTCCTTGGCACAAATGTTCATTCGTCACTTCAGTCTGCATACATACATGTAGCTATGTGTCTGACCAGCCGGAAAGCAGCGCCGATGTTTCTATCAACTTATTTTCTTTCAACCAAAAAAAAAAAAAAAAAAAAGAAAATGAAAACATGTAGCAATAACCCGTAACAAGTGTGGAAAAGCTATTTAGGCTCGACAAAACCGCTCAAGAGGACAACCATGAAACTAATTTCATGGTTTTTCGTTTTGAAATAAATTAATTTGCTCTCGACTGGATTTCTGCGATACTAGCTCGTTTAGTTCTCCAACATAATGACAAAAATACACTACTGACCATTAACATTCCTACACCAAGAAGAAATGCAGATGATAAACGGGTATTCATTGGACAAATGTATTATACTAGAACTGGCATGTGATTACACTTTGACGCAATTTGGCTGCATAGAACCTGAGAAATCAGTACCCAGAACAACCACCTCTGGCCGTAATAACGGCCTTGATACGCCTGGGCATTGAGTTAAACAGAGCTTGGATGGCGTGTACAGGTACAGCTGTCACGCAGCTTCAACGCGATACCACAGTCCATCAAGAGTAGTAACTGGCGTACTGTGACGAACCAGTTGCTCGGCCACCATTGACCAGACGTTTTCAATTAATGAGTGATCTGGAGACTGTGCTGGCCAGGGCAGCGGTCGAACATAAAGGCCTGTACAGGACCTGCAACATGCGGTAGTGCATTATCCTACTGAAATGTAGGGTTTCGCAGGGATCGAATGAACGGTAGAACCACGGGTCGTAACACATCTGAAATGTAATGTTTATTGTTCAAAATGACGTCAATGCGAACAAGAAATGACTGAGACTTGTAACTAATGGCACAGCATACCATCACACCGTGATACGCCAATATGGCGATGAGGAATACATGCTTGCAATGTGCGTTCACCGTGATGTCGCCAAACACGGATGAGACCATCATGATGCTGTAAACAGAACCTGGATTCATCCGAAAAAATAACGTTTTGCCATTCGTGCACCCAGGTTCGTCGTTGAGTCACCATCGCAGGTGCTCCTGTCTGTGATGCAGCGTCAAGGGGAACCGCAGCCATGGTCTCCGAGCTGATAGTCAATGCTGCTGCAAACGTCGTCGAACTGTTCGTGCAGATGGTTGTTGTCTTGCAAACGTCCCCATCTGTTGACTCGGGGATCGACACGTGGCTGCACGATCCGTTACAGCCATGCGGATAAGATGCCCTTCATCTGGAGTGCTAGTGACACGAGGCCATTGGGATCCAGCACGGCGTTCCGTATTACCCTCCTGAACCCTCCGATTCCTTATTCAGCTAACAGTCATTGGATCTCGACCAACGCGAGCAGCAATGTCGCGATGCGATAAACCGCAAACGCGATGGGCGACCTTTATCAAAGTCGGAAACGTGATGGTACGCATTTCTCCTCCTTACACCAGGCATCACAACAACGGGCCACCAGGCAACGTCGGTAAACTGCTGTTCGTGTATGAGAAATCGGTTGGAAACTTTCCTCATGTCAGCACGTTGTAGGTGTCGCCACCGGCGCCAACCTTGTGTGAATGCTCTGAGAAGCTAATCAGTTGCATATCACAGCACCTTCTTCCTGTCGGTTAAATTTCGCGTCTGTAGCACATCTTCGTGGTGTAGCAATTTTAATGGCCAGTAGTGTAGGTAGAGATGATTAAATAACTGACTTTGAAGTGCTGAAAGTACTAAAATTACTGGTATCACATTTTGCCCGTTTCAAAATAAAATTTGCGCAATAAATATTAGGAAAAATCAGCCATACGGAAATTCTTTTTCCTAACCTAGGTGACGGGTAATAGAATGGGAGTTAGTTTAATATTATTTTTTGTAAAGTGTTAAACGATTCCCACGACTCTGTCAATGTTTCCTTTAACTTCTTCTCTGCCTTCTCTACCGCACATTTCGAAACCATTTAAGCACGATAAAGTTGCTGACACATCAACCCGTCACGTTTTTAACTCGCACAGTGATGGATGACAAAATAACGAGTACGGAACATATTCGAGCGCAGCCACTCAATACTCCTACACCGACAGGAAAAGTCTATTGTGCGCCTATAGGCACATCAGCGAAATAGCTATCACACATCGATTCGATACTACTGTTCATTTCGATATGAGTATTAGGTATGTAATGTGAAGCAATAAGGATTTCGACAGTCTGTACTTGACGAGCTAACCGTTGGATAGAAACTTGCAAACTCACCCTCTGGGGTATGTTATATCATGCACAGTCCATGAGAATAGTTTTTTTTCCGAAGAGGTTGAAAAATCAGCCAAACAGTTGCAGAACAAAGGTTTATTAAACCTTGACCTTGGTTTGGATATTTCTAAAAATACTTCTTCAGAAGGAGTGGGCCTACTTACATCACTTTCTAAATTTATTGGGTGGAATGTCAACAAAACGACTCCACACGCTGGTATGTCAAATGTATGAGTCAGGCGACATACTACACGATTTTTGATAGAAACATCATCCACATAAGTCCCAAAATACCAAGAGATGACAAGTGTGAAAACATTCGCTCAATCAACTTATCAGCTCATGCATTCAAGCTGATGACAGAAAGCCGGCCGGTGTGGCCGAGCGGTTCTAGGCGCTTCAGTTGGGAACCGCGCTGCTGTTACGATCGCAGGTTCGAATCCTGCCTCAGACATGAATGTGTGTGATGTCCTTAGGTTACTTACGTTTAAGTAGTTCTAAGTTCTAGGGGACTGATGACCTCTGATGTTAAGTCCAATAGTGCCCAGAGCTATTTGAACCATTTTGATGACAGAAAAATAGAAAAGAAAATGGTGCAAGATGTTCGAAATTCTCAGAAAATCAGGTAAGCTATGGGGAAAGACGCATAACCTACAACGTGTACAAAAACACGGTCGGAACGATAAGAGTGGTAAACCAAGAACGAAGTGCGCGAATTGTTTTTCGCCTCTATTGTTCAATCTACACATCGAAGAAGCAGTGACAAAAATAATAGGAAGGTTCAAGAGTGGAATCAAAATTCTAGATGAAAGGATATCAGTGATAAGATTCGCGTATGACATTGCTATCCCCAGTGAAAATAAAGAATTACAGAATGTCCAGAATGGAATGAACGGTGTAATGAGTGCATAATATGGACTGAGAGTAAATCTAAGAAAAACCTAACTAATGAGAAGTGGCAGGAGTGAGGACAGCAAGCAATTTAACTCCAGGATTGATGATCACGAAGTAGATGAAGCTAAGGAATTCTGCTACCTAGGCAGCAAAATAACCAAGGACGGAACAAGCAGCAAATGAAAAGCAGACTAACATTTGCAAAAAGGGTATTCCTGGCTAAGAGAAATCTACTAGTATCTAGCACAAGCCTAAATTTCAGGAAGAAATTTCTGAAAATATTTGCTTGGAGCACAAGGTTATATATATGGTAGTGGAATATGGACTGTGGGAAAACCAGAACAGGAGAGTATCGAAGCATTTGAGATGTGGTGCTTATGTGGTGCTACAGAAGAATGTAGTAGAATAAGGTGGAATTGTAAGATACAGAATGTGGAGGTTCTTCGAAGAATGGGCGAAAAGAGGAACACATGGGAAATACTGACATGAAGAAGGGACAGAGCGCTAGGGCAATTGTTAGGACATCAGGGATTAACTTAAATGGTACTAGAGGGACCTATAAAGGGTATAAGCTACTGAGGAAGACAGACATTAGGATACTCATATATCCACCAAACAACTAAAGACGCCGGTTGCAAGTGCTAACCTGTGATGGAGGGGTTGAAACATGAGAGTATTTCGTGACAGGCCGTATAAAACCAGTCGTAAGACAAAAAAATAAAAAAAAATAAAAACAAAAAAGGAGAGTGAAATGCACCGTGAATGGGAAGAGAGACAGTCGACACCTCGTCGATCATGCCACAGTTTCTCTGATTTTTGTCAAGTGGTTAAAATGCGGGGTGTAATACACAGCGTGAAGAAGAAAGTGAAGTACCCAGAAAGCTTGTTCGGATGTCAGCTTCGTACACCTGCACACAATCGGTGGGTACGCGATTTTCTACGACAGGTAGAACGGACACCAAAGTGCAATAGTGTTACTGGGACTGGCAGGATACGTAAAGGGCATAAACAGCATAAAATGTTGAGTGATTATTGTATTACTCTTAGCTTCATCGTGTTGGCAGCAAGTGGGTATGATTTGTGGTCACAGCTGGTCACGACTTTTGGAACTCCGACGTCACAACGGTACGACACGGACATCCTACGTCTTCACGTTTTACGTCCTGCGTCCTCATCTGTAACTACCCACGCGACGGTACCATGGTGCCAGTTTTAAACAGGACAATGCCCAACCACACATGGTATATGCACTACGAACTGTCAGCGTGATGTTCATGTACTGTTCATTTAGATACAAGTGTTAGATATGTATTCCAGGAGCCAGGAAAATCCCCATATCTGTCCCCAGTAGAACGAATGGGGGACCAGTTCCGACGTAGACTCTACCCCAATGTCAGAATCTAGGATACCAAGGACCAATTACAACATTTGTGGGCCAGCTTGCCTCAGGAGAGACAGCAATGGCTTTATTATACCCTTTCCCACAGAAAGGGCAACAGCCTCAAAGGGTGCGGGACAAAGTCAGGACATGCGGTGACCAAGCAGCAATCGGTATTGTAATTGTAAACTGTCGAAGCTGCATTGGTAAAGTACCGGAACTTCAAGCGTTGATAGAAAGCACCGAAGCTGAAATCGTTATAGGTACAGAAAGCTGGCTGAAGCCAGAGATAAATTCTGCCGAAATTTTTAAAAAGGCACAGACGGTGTTTAGAAAGGATAGATTGCATGCAACCGGTGGTGGCGTGTTTGCCGCTGTTAGTAGTAGTTTATCCTGAAGTGAAGTAGAAGTGGATAGTTCCTGTGAATTATTGTGGGTGGAAGTTACACTCAACAACCGAGCTAGGTTAATAATTGGCTCATTTTACCGACTTCCCGACTCAGCAGCATTAGTGGCAGAACAACTGAGAGAAAATTTGGAATACATTTCACACAAATTTTCTCAGCATGTTATAGTCTTAGGTGGAAATTTCAGTTTACCAGATATAGACTGGGACACTTAGATGTTTAGGACGGGTGGTAGGGACAGAGCATCGAGCGACATTATACTGAGTGCACTATCCGAAAATTACCTCGAGCAATTCAACAGAGAACCGACTCGTGCAGATAACATCTTGGACCTACTGATAACCAACAGACCCGAACTTTTCGACTCTGTAAGTGCAGAACAGGGAATCAGTGATCATAAGTCCGTTGCAGCATCCTTTGAATATGGAAGTTAATAGGAATATAAAATAAGGGAGGAAGGTTTATCTGTTTAGCAAGAGTAATAGAAGGCAGATTTCAGACTACCTAACAGATCAAAACGAAAATTTCTGTTCCGACACTGACAATGTTGAGTGTTTATGGAAAAAGTTCAAGGCAATCGTAAAATGCGTTTTAGACAGGTACGTGCCGTGTAAAACTGTGAGGGACGGGAAAAACCCACCGTGGTTCAACAACAAAGTTAGGAAACTACTGCGAAAGCAAAGAGAGCTTCACTCCAAGTTTAAACGCAGCCAAAACCTCTCAGACAAACAGAAGCTAAACGATGTCAAAGTTAGCGTAAGGGGGACTATGCGTGAAGCGTTCAGTGAATTCTAAACTAAAATTCTATGTACCGACTTGAGAGAAAATCCTAGGGAGTGCTGGTCTTACGTTAAATCAGTAAGTGGCTCGAAACAGCATATCCAGACACTCCGGGATGATGATGGCATTGAAACAGATGATGACACGCGTAAAGCTGAAATACTAAGTACCTTTTTCCAAAGCTGTTTCACAGAGGAAGACCGCACTGCAGTTCCTTCTCTAAATCCTCGCACAAACGAAAAAATGGCTGACATCGAAATAAGTGTCCAAGGAATAGAAAAGCAACTGGAATCACTCAACAGAGGAAAGTCCGCTGGACCTGTCGGGATACCAATTCGATTCTACACAGAGTACGTGAAAGAACTTGTCCCCCTTCTAACAGCCGTGTACCGCAAGTCTCTAGAGGAACGGAAGGTTCCAAATGATTGTAAAAGAGCACAGGCAGTCCCAGTCATCAAGAAGGGTCGTCGAGCAGATGCGCAAAACTATAGACCTATATCTCTGACGTCGATCTGTTGTAGAATTTTAGAACATGTTTTTTGATCGAGTGTGAAGTCGTTTTTGGAAACCCAGAATCTACTCTGTAGGAAGCAACATGGATTCCGGAAACAGCGATCGTGTGAGACCCAACTCGCTTTATTTGTTCATGAGACCCAGAAAATATTAGATACAGGCTCCCAGGTTGATGCTAATCTCCTTGTTCCGGAAGGCGTTCGATACAGTTCCGCACTGTCGCCTGATAAACAAAGTAAGAGCCTACGGAATACCAGACCAGCTGTGTGGCTGGATTGAAGAGTTTTTAGCAAACAGAACACAGCATGTTGTTATCAATGGAGAGACGTCTACAGACGTTAAAGTAACCTCTGGCGTGCCACAGGGGAGTGTTATGGGACCAATGCTTTTCACAATATATATAAATGACCTAGTAGATAGTGTCGGAAGTTCCATGCGGCTTTACGCGGATGATGCTGTAGTATACAGGGAAGTTGCAGCATTAGAAAATTGTAGCGAAATGCAGGAAGATCTGCAGCGGATAGGCACTTGGTGCAGGGAGTGGCAACTGACCCTTAACATAGACAAATGTAATATATTGCGAATACATAGAAAGAAGGATCCTTTATTGTATGATTATATGATAGCGGAACAAACACTGATAGCAGTTACTTCTGTAAAATATCTGGGAGTATGCGTGCGGAACGATTTGAAGTGGAATGATCATATAAAATTAATTGTTGGTAAGGTGCGTACCAGGTTGAGATTCATTGGGAGAGTCCTTAGAAAATGTAGTCCATCAACAAAGGAGGTGGCTTACAAAACACTCGTTCGGCCTATACTTGAATATTGCCCATCAGTTTGGGATCCGTACCAGGCCGGGTTGACAGAGGAGATCCTAAGAAGAGCGGCGCGTTTCGTCACAGGGTTATCTGGTAACCGTGATAGCGTTACGGAGATGTTTAGCAAACTCAAGTGGCAGACTCTGCAAGAGAGGCGCTCTGCATCGCGGTGTAGCTTGCTCGCCAGGATTCAAGAGGGTGCGTTTCTGGATGAGGTATCGAATACATTGCTTCCCCCTACTTATACGTCCCGAGGAGATCACGAATGTAAAATTAGAGAGATTCGAGCGCGCACGGAGGCTCTCAGACAGTCGTTCTTCCCGCGAACCATACGCGACTGGAACAGAAAAGGGAGGTAATGACTGTGGCACGTAAAGTGCCCTCCGCCAAACACCGTTGGGTGGCTTGCGGAGTATAAATGTAGATGTAGAAATCACTGGGTGCATCCAGACAAGAGCTGCTGCAACATTACAGAGATGAGTGAGCGAATGACGCCAAGTTTTTTTATAAATTTATCTCCATATTGTGCAAAATGGTTCAAATGGCTCTGAGCACTATGGGACTTAACATTTGAGGTCACCAGTCCCCTAGAACTTAGAACTACTTAAACCTAACTAACCTAAGGACATCATACACATCCATGCTATCTCCATATTGTAATCAGTGAAATAACGTCACATAATCTCTCGTCCTTGAAATTTCATTCTGAGTCATCGTCTTCCTTTTGGTACCTCGTTTTGTTTGTCAGGCAATTTACCTAGAAATTAATACGTATCGTTACTCTTATTTCAGCGTGGACTCAGAGTTTTGAGATTAAGGCATCAGGCAACTGACATGGCACTTCCCGTAGCATTCCTCTTTAAAAACTGCTGACATTTTCGTGACGCTTTGCATCGACTATACTGACTCTTCACGAGTCACACAATTCTTCTTTGAATTCTCTCTACATCTTTTATTACACTAATCGAGTAAGTGACAGACTGGCGAAAGGGGGGAAAGAATAGGGTGGTCGTGATCTAACGGAAAAGTTAATTTAATTGTCGCTTGGCGATAACAAACGCCATGAAGATAAATGAAGTCATACTAGGAAACAAACCGCTACGCGGATGTAAACAATCGCGCATTCGCTAGCAAGCAGCACAACAGGCGAGACGCAAACAAGGCGTGCGGGACCCACCACAATCAAAGGCCGACTGGCCCTAGACCACAGATAGTATATGTGATGTATTACACTGAACTGTGTCCGCCCCGATAGCTGAATGGTCAGCTTGCCGGACTACCGGCCTAAGAGGCTCGCGTTCGATTCCCGGCTGGGTCGGCGATTTTCTCCGCTCAGGGAGTGGGTGTTGTGTTGTCTCCGTCATCATTTCATCCCCATCCGGCATGCAGGGCGTCGAATGTGCCGACGAATGTAATTAAGACCTGCAAAAGGGCGGCAGGACCTGCCCCGTGAGGGGCCTCCTGGCCAATGACGCCAAACGCCCATTTCCACTGAACTGTGTTTTGGAATGTAGTGTATTATACGGTACTACCTACTGATTACGTTTCCAGTTCGTCGCTGTCGCGTATTCGTATTTCTGCTTTGAAGCCACTGTTTTTATCATCTACTGTATTTGGGATAGCCGTCAGCTCTGATTTATGTGTCGTTTAAGTATGGTTTTCTGTCTTTTTTTTTTGTACATTTTCCGTCACTCATACATAGGGGTTTAATGGCCTACATGGTCCGTGAATCCAAATAAATGGTACTTTGTAATGACTCCAATAGATATTTGTTTCTGTCGGAAACTGGGGCTATTATGTCGTATCGACGCATGGAGGCTTTTTCGTATCTTAGTTGTTCTTTGATTTCTGGCCACGACGCGTTGCATGTGAATGTTATGAAGAGGTCAGGTCGTTCATATTTCCTTGTGTAGATCGTGGCATTGTGAGTATATTCGTGTATAAGTCTCGGACTTCCTACGTGTGATGAGGGTAAGACTCCCATCGTGCCAATGTATACTTACGTCATTTATGATTGTATCTAGAAGGTAGATGTATTCTTCCGCTCATAGTTTCATCTGATTCAGTCTTATGTAAAGCATCCTTGCCGCTTCTATTTTTGCATAAACATCTACCAGATATTGATGGAATAAACGGCGAGTGTTGAGAATGTGATTGTATGTTTCATTGCCTGTGATCATTAAGCGGGAAGCATAGAACTCTTTGTAAATGGTTTTTTTGTTTGTTTCTACACCTACACCTGTTTAAGGTTGTATTTGTTTCGCATTAAAATGATACCCATCCTCTCCGTGCAGAAATAGTAATGGATATTCAAAGGCGTCATATGACCGGTGTTAATCTGCAATGCCTTATATTCTTCCTCTTCTTCCTTGTACAATTCTTTCGCGGCTTGTGTTTTCACTGTCCACAGTTACTATGGCGACTTGGTCTCTCTGTGGTGCATTAAATCGCGTTCGTGTTCACCACGTGGTCTCTTGTCATCTCGAATTATAACTTTATAGTCATAAGAAATCATTCGATCTATTTTGAAAATGTGAATCAGTTGATTGTATTTGTGCAAGATCCTCTGTAGATACTGGACTACTTCTCGTCTCAGTCCACGTTTGTGCAACTTTGCACGCCGCTCACAGCCTATTAACCGTCCGGAAGCAGGCCTGCTACTGTGATTGTGCTGCGTGGAACACCTGCCCGTACAAAGGGCGTTCGGAAAGTTTTGCACATTCGTGTCTATTTTTTTTATTTTTTGCAGGAAGAGAATGAATTTATCTGTGAACGTACTTGGAACATTTTGCTAAACATTGCGCCTACTCAATGTAGCTTGCATCAGCTGTGACGCACTATCCCATCGTTCTATCCATGATGTAAATGCACTTCGGTAAAATTCTGGGGATTGACTTTTACACCATCGCTTGACACAGAAAATAAGGTCTTTCTCACTATCAAATGTTTTACCGCGCAGTTGGTCCTTCACACGACCAAAGAGCTAAAAATGAGACGGAGCCAACTTCGTACTGTAATGAAGATGCGGAACAATTTTCCAGCCCATTTTCATGATTTTCTCCTGCATCATAAGGGTTGTATGGGGTTTGGAATTGTCATGATGTCTGATGAGCTGACCCCGAAGCCAGGTTCCAAAACGTAAATGAAATTGACACCACACTGATCCCAGAAGAAGGAGGCCATCACCTTTCAGCCTGCTGTTCATGAAGGTCACGGTTTCTTCTTCCGAGGAGACCCCGGATGACGCCACTCCATGGATTGGGTATTGCTCTCAGGTTCGGACAAAAACAACCATGTTTCATCCTGGGTAACGACGCCATCAAAACATTGTTTCTACTATTCAGTAAAGGTCTGCCGTGCGGGATTAGCCGAGCGGTCTTAGGCGCTGCAGTCATGGACTGTGCGGCTGGCCCCGGTGGAGGTTCGAGTCCTCCCTCGGGCATGGGTGTGTGTGTTGTCCTTAGGATAATTTAGGTTAAGTAGTGTGTAAGCTTAGGGACTGATGACCTTAGCAGTTAACTCTCATAATACACTCCTGGAAATTGAAATAAGAACACCGTGAATTCATTGTCCCAGGAAGGGGAAACTTTATTGACACATTCCTGGGGTCAGATACATCACATGATCACACTGACAGAACCACAGGCACATAGACACAGGCAACAGAGCATGCACAATGTCGGCACTAGTACAGTGTATATCCACCTTTCGCAGCAATGCAGGCTGCTATTCTCCCATGGAGACGATCGTAGAGATGCTGGATGTAGTCCTGTGGAATGGCTTGCCATGCCATTTCCACCTGGCGCCTCAGTTGGACCAGCGTTCGTGCTGGACGTGCAGACCGCGTGAGACGACGCTTCATCCAGTCCCAAACATGCTCAATGGGGGACAGATCCGGAGATCTTGCTGGCCAGGGTAGTTGACTTACACCTTCTAGAGCACGTTGGGTGGCACGGGATACATGCGGACGTGCATTGTCCTGTTGGAACAGCAAGTTCCCTTGCCGGTCTAGGAATGGTAGAACGATGGGTTCGATGACGGTTTGGATGTACCGTGCACTATTCAGTGTCCCGTCGACGATCACCAGTGGTGTACGGCCAGTGTAGGAGATCGCTCCCCACATCATGATGCCGGGTGTTGGCCCTGTGTGCCTCGGTCGTATGCAGTCCTGATTGTGGCGCTCACCTGCACGGCGCCAAACACGCATACGACCATCATTGGCACCAAGGCAGAAGCGACTCTCATCGCTGAAGACGACACGTCTCCATTCGTCCCTCCATTCACGCCTGTCGCGACACCACTGGAGGCGGGCTGCACGATGTTGGGGCGTGAGCGGAAGACGGCCTAACGGTGTGCGGGACCGTAGCCCAGCTTCATGGAGACGGTTGCGAATGGTCCTCGCCGATACCCCAGGAGCAACAGTGTCCCTAATTTGCTGGGAAGTGGCGGTGCAGTCCCCTACGGCACTGCGTAGGATCCTACGGTCTTGGCGTGCATCCGTGCGTCGCTGCGGTCCGGTCCCAGGTCGACGGGCACGTGCACCTTCCGCCGACCACTGGCGACAACATCGATGTACTGTGGAGACCTCACGCCCCACGTGTTGAGCAATTCGGCGGTACGTCCACCCGGCCTCCCGCATGCCCACTATACGCCCTCGCTCAAAGTCCGTCAACTGCACATACGGTTCACGTCCACGCCGTCGCGGCATGCTACCAGTGTTAAAGACTGCGATGGGGCTCCGTATGCCACGGCAAACTGGCTGACACTGACGGCGGCGGTGCACAAATGCTGCGCAGCTAGCGCCATTCGACGGCCAACACCGCGGTTCCTGGTGTGTCCGCTGTGCCGTGCGTGTGATCATTGCTTGTACAGCCCTCTCGCAGTGTCCGGAGCAAGTATGGTGGGTCTGACACACCGGTGTCAATGTGTTCTTTTTTCCATTTCCAGGAGTGTATTTCGCAAACATTTGAACATTTGAAGTAAAGGTCTTCATGGGATCCTCGCACACATTCTTACTGATCGTTTTCTTTTCTCTTGACAATAATCTAGGCACCCAACGTGCACTGATTTTTCCGTACCCTAGTGACTGTACCAGTGATACCACACTATCCAATGACAAACGAGTCATTTCAGCAAACTGTCATGTCGTCACACATCTATCAGTTTGGATGATTTGATCAATGGTCTCCTTTTTCACATCACTCAATGTCATCGATGGTCTACCGCATCGTGGATTGTCCAGTTGAAAGAAATCACCTTCTTTAAACCTCTACAGCCACCGCTGGATACTGCTGCATTCCACTGCGTCCTCCTCATAACCAGGGAGCAACTTCTTGTAAATCGATGTGGCAGAGTCATCGCTGGTCTTGAAGAGGAACTCCATGACCGACCGTTGTCGCAACCGGACAACTATTTCACGGTCCATTATGGCTCAACTGTAAATAAAAGAGAATACTTTTATAAACCAACTTGTAGCTAAATGTTCCTTGTACGTTCACAAAAAATTTCATTCTCTTCATGAAAAACACAAAAAACATTAGAGACGACTATGCAAAACTTTTTGAACGCCCTTTGTATGTCCCTTGACGCTGCTCCCGTCGGTGTTCTGGTTTTAGAACTACGCCAAAAGAAACTGCAAGACATGCTTCCGTGACACGCTGCGCCATTGCGCATTGGTGTAGCCGTGAGTTTCAAACGTTCTCGTTACTGTTTGCCGTTTCTTGTTAATTTTCCTCTCAAATACGTCACGTTTTCTGAGTGGTGGTTCAAATGGTTCAAATGGCTCTGAGCACTATGGGACTCAACTGCTGTGGTCATTAGCCCCCTAGAACTTAGAACAACTTAAACCTAACTAACCTAAGGACATCACACACAGCCATGCCCGAGGCAGGATTCGAACCTGTGACCGTAGCAGCAGCGCGGCTCCGGACTGGAGCGCCTAGAACCGCACGGCCACCGCGGCCGGCTTTCTGAGTGAGAAATAAATTTTTGAGCCCACAGAAGAAGAATTGGACGATTCTGGTTCTGAGTGCAAAATATCTGAATGTGAATGGGATTCAGATACAGGTAAGGAAGGAACTGTGTAGCGCAATTTCTCTTCAGTATTATTATTACGACTGATATTGCTCGAGTTGCTTCAGTTAGCAGAAAATTTATTTCTGTTCGTCTCGTCTATCTTGCAGAGGAATCTGATGAGCCTGCATCTGTACAGCCGGTGTTTACTGAACAAAGTACATCCTCTGCAAATTAGGCGTCGGCTGCAACACAGTTATCTGTACCTCCAACAAAGAGGCAACGAATTTCGCGGAAAAAAACCACTGATACAGAATTAGGCTGGAAATTTGCTTACGATCAACCTACTGTGCCACAGTTTGTAGAGAAAAGTGGAATAATTGGAGCTGTTCATGAGAATTCCACTCCTCTCCATGTGTTTTCGATGTTTTTCCCCGATGCCATAATGAAACACATAAAATCCGAAACAAGCAGATATGCAAAATCTGTTTATGACAAACTCAAAGCAGCTTCCAGGGTAAAGCCTCACAGTTTTTGTAATTCGTGGGTGGGAATAAAGCTGCACGAAATGCATTTGTTTTTTGGCGTATTTATATACATGTGTCTTGTGAAAAAATCCAAACTGACAGATTACTGGTCTATCAACAACTTTATTTCAACCCCTTTCCGTTGTTGTGTTATGGCCAGAAAGAGGTTCAAGGTAATATTATGAAACCTGCATTTGAATGACAATGCAGCTTACGTTCGGAAAAGTCAACCTCAGCATGACCCGATGCATAACGTCAGGCCAATCCTGGATCATTTCTTATTAGAATCACAAAAATCATTTCCCATCGAACAACCTCACTTTTGACGAAGACATGCGTGGTTTTGTCGTGGAAGAGTGGTATTTCGGGTTTACATAAAAATTTAAACTGACAAGTATGGAATCAAGATGTTTATCGTGTGCGATTCCAAAACTGGTTATGTTCGTAGATTGGAGAAATATGCCGGGAAACGAACACAAGAGAGCTTCATAATACCATTATTTGAGAGGTTTCTAGCAGATTACCTGGGAAAAGGACACACTGTTTACATGGACAGATTTTGTAGTTTACCAACAGTACTCGATATTCTGTGGCAACATAAACCGAAAGCAGTAGGTACATTAATGACTAAACGGAAAGAACTACCAAATGAAATTGTTTCCAAAAAACTGAAAAGATTTGAGTCTGCGTCATTGAGGAGGGATCATGTGTTTGAAATGGAAAGACACAAGAGGTGTACTATGCCACTGTGCACAAAAAGACCAGCTCTGACACGTCTGTTCATACAAAGGAAGGTATCAAAGTAAAATCAAAACCAGATGCCATTCTTCACTGTAACATTTACGAAACGGAGGTCAAATGATTTGTTACTATGCATAGAATGCTTCGAAGTCTTCCACACTAAAGCTAATTACATGTGAATTTACACAAATCTAAAAAACGCATTTTTTATGAAACCGAAATCATACATTTTATGTCTGTTGTTGGTGATTTTGTCATCAGACAATATAATTAAAATAAACGTGTAAAATAAACCTTAAAGACTGTTCTGTCGTAATATGTTTCCTGTTTCAAGATATCTTAAATAGAAACGTGCCAGTGAAATTTCAAAACAAAACGCTAGAAATAGCCGGTCCACTGGATCAAGGGTGTGTCCAAGAAGCCGTTCCTCAAAGTGTTACGTTTGCGTATTGTCTAAAATGTAAAACAAATCTACTTCTTTATTAAAAAGTGCAGTAAGTACACTTCATACATTTTTCATATTTTATTTTCGATTTGTATTCAGTCGCTGTATCGCTTTGACTACTCACACTTCACTGTTTGTTTTTATTCACTCACTACAAAAAAAAAGAAAGCTCGTACGGTGAGAGCAGAGCTCTGACAGTTGATGCGGCCTTCGCGCAAGTGCTTCGCGCGTCCATGAAGGCCAGTCAGATCGTGAGCTTTTGTGTACATAACCATGGCAGCGCCCAGGGTTGCGGTAATGCTGGGTGACCGCTGATGGCACGCTGCCCGTCTGTGTCGAATACTGGCAATTGCGCTGCCAGCTGTCACAGCTCTTCTCCCGACTTATGAAATATACGAGTACACTACTTTTTCGGTCTCTCCCTTCGTCACTGCTAAGAAACTGACTTTCCAACACACGATGGGTCTTGTTTTATATACCCCTACCAATGAGTAGCCCAACCAATAGCGAATTCCAGAACATACGAAGGAGGTTTCAAATGTCGACAATGTTCCAGAATATTCCACAACATTTGAGTGTGTTCTGGAATGATCTGTGATACCCCACAATGTTCCCAAACATTCAGGAATCTTCTCAAATGTTCCGAACTGTTTCTGAACATTCCAGAATAGCCCGTATCATTGTTCAACATTTTGGAACACTCTGGAATGTTGTGGAATGCTCTTGAATACTCTCGAATGTTCTTGAATACTCTCGAATGTTCTGGAATGTGCTACAAATTTCTAATGGGGGAAACTTCTCAGCCCCTATTTCATGTAGAAAACGCCCTTCAGGTAAAAATGTGAATCTTATTCATGGATAGGGGGTAGAGGGCTACCTTACCATATAACTTCGTTGATCGTATCAGGACTCGTTTATGAGTTTTAGCGGCACTTGCATTGTACACTTACTTTTGTAATATTCATTGATTACCATTAACATCATTGCTGTTTAATCTCTGTAATGTGTGCTTGATGCCATACGAAATAAATAAGAAAAACCCATTCTCTACTAAATGCCTCAGAATGCGTCCTGTCAACAGATCCCGTTTGTTAAGTCCCCTTCAATTCCCTTTTGCCTCAATTCGATTCAGTACCAGTGCATCAATTATTCGATGTAATCACCTAACTTCCAGTATTTTTCTGTAGTACCACATTTCAACAACTTCTGCTCTCATGTTGTCTGAATATCTGCTTCCGAAAGAGGCTACACTCCAGATAAATACACTTAGCAAGAGTTACTAAAAATGAAGATTGTATTAAAAGTTAAGGAGTTTCTCTTCTTCAGTAATACCTTCTTGCTTTAGCCAGTCTGCATTTTACCTCCTCTCAGCTTGGTTATCGACAGACTATTTTCAGTGCCTAATTTCCTAATCTAATTCTCCCAGCTTCACCTGATTTAAGTCGAGTGCATTCAGTTACTCTTGTTAATTTTTTATGGTGACCTTGCACGTTTCTTAGGGACGTTACCAATTCCATTCAATTGCTCTTCCAGGTTCAATGCCATCTCTGACAAAAGTATATCATCGTCAGAAAATCGAAATATTTTTATTTCTACTTACTGAAGTATAGTTCCCTCTCCAAATTTCTCCTTCGTTTCCTTTACTGCTTGTTGAACGTACAGATTGAAGAACGTTGAGAACAGGCTACAGTCCTGCCTCACTCTTTCTCAACCACTGCTTTCCCTTCACGTTCTTCTGCTGTTGTTACTGCAGTCTGGTTTCTGTGTGGGTTGTCTTCTTCGTATTCTTCTTCTTTGTTTCATGTATTTAATAAACTATCTTTTACGGTATTCTGCCTGGTGAATCGTTTTCGTACGTTTCTCCTTCCAGCGCACTTATATTTGAGAGCCTTCACATTTTATGTTTCTCTACCCATGTTGGCTACATGTTACTTTTATTTTTCGTTTAATTTATATAGTCCCAAAGCGTTCCTTATACCCTACCTTCCTTTACGATCTTCTCTTGCACATTGTTCCACATTGGAAGCTCATGTTGAGCTTATGTTCTACGTTTTTGGTTTCTTGAACTCGACCATACTTCATTTTCATAAGTAAGAACTGGTACGGACACCGTTTAGCAAAGCTTCAGCTGGATTGGTTTCTTTGAGCGATGCAGCAAAATTTCTACGAATTTTCTAAAAAAATGGTTCAAATGACTCTAAGCACAATGGGACGTGACATCTGAGGTGATCAGTCCCCTATACTTAGAACTACTTAAACCTGACTAACCTAAGGGCGTCACACACATCCATGCCCGAGGCAGGATTCGAACCTGCGAACGTAGCAGCAGCGCGGTTCCAGACTGAAGCGCCTAGAACCGCTCGGCCACAGAGGCCGGCCAACTTTTCCACATGTGGAAGTATATATACTTTCTACCACACGTCATGGTTTTATTCATATGTGATGGCACATACTAGAAATTTAAAATGTTCCACTTGCTCCATAATATTGTGATTCAAGACTATTTTTGATACTACTAGTTGCATGCCTTGAAATGCACAACTTTCATTTTATCTGCAGGCTATTTTGGATTGTAAACCGAGGCATTGTTCTGCATCTTATGCACCAGCATCTGGAGGTCTTCTTCATTCTCTGCTCATTTGCTTATATGACTGCATTTAGTGTCACGATCTGAACACACTCCTTGAACCATGTCGGCTTGTATCGACTCCGGGTTACTTCCTCTGCTTGGTTTCTACTCTGGTCGTCCGATGGACCAAATTTTTGCCACGTGCGAGAGTCTTTTGGGCACCACTGGGAGCAGATTAGGGTTAAGAGTTGAAGTGGTCGGGACGACGGCTGGCGGATTGTGCGGGAAGGTTCAGTCCCTCGAGAGTCTAATGACTGTTGCTTTTCCATCGAAAATGTGGTGCCGCCGCCGCTCTTTCTGTTGCGTCCGTAGAAGGGACTTCTTGTTAACAAGCTGTCAGTTGGAGATTCACTTGCAACCTTTTCCCTTGCCTGTGGTCTCATCGGGAAAGGCCGTTGGTTGGTCGCTCGGTCGTCTCAGCGGAAGACGTCTATGGAGTATTTTGACCGGAACTGGATTCTGTGTGCCCCTGATTACTTAAAATTCGTCCCTGTTGATGCAGAAGGTCTAGTTTCAGTATTACTTGAGTTGTTTGTGATGGTTTTTGGTGGATCTTTGAACGGGTTCAACTAATAGGAGTGCTACTTGACTCGATGGGGCAATTACTGCTTCGTGTCGTTAAACTCTTTAATTGTCTTTTAGAAAATATTTCGCATGAAGTGTGGCGTCCGTTAGCCCTAGCCGCACAGGGAGACAGCTGTCATGTAGCGGACCTGTGGGCTATTGATGAATGCCCTATATTGGTAAGGTGCATTATTTGTATCAAGTCAAATTTTTGATTGAGCAGTCAATCTTAACACTGTACGAGTACTGGATTTGTCGAGGGAACGTGCTGTAATTACCTTGTATCACTCACGTGTTTGAAGATTACCCTCTTCTTTACATGTTTGTCACTATATATATTCGGAGTTCTGGGGTCATATAAGTTTTTTTGCAGTTACCTCTGATTATTCCTTGGGCTTAAGTGTTATAATCTTATTTAAGTGTTTTTCATATTTTCTTTATTAAAAAAAGGGAACTAATTTGCACATGGTTTAAATGGTGAAATGTTCTTGTATGTTACGTGTTTATTGTTTAAGTTGATCTAACACTAATAACAGGTTGTGAGCTTTGTAGGCTGGGCCAGTGAGTCATATTTTATGCTGACCCGGCTCCTGGTTGTCCGACTGACAAACAAGTTGTTCCGATGTGCCTCAACAGCCAGCCGACTTAATGACGGAAGAGGAAGTGGGCAGTGTTCTGGGCGGAGGATGGTACTGAAACCTCATTGGGACTGCTATTCTGTATCGAGTTGCGGTTGTAGGTCATCGGTCGCGTAAGTTAACTTCTCCTGATTACTGCGATGCTCTGTCCAGGCAATCTTCGTAATTTTTAGCTCCTCGTTAAATTTGCCCGTGTCTGGACTCCCCTCGCGGACTGAAGCCTCAAAATTGTGCAAATAGGGATTCGAACCATCACACAATTAATAAATTTCATCAATTTAATCTGCATTGCAAATTTAGTTCACCTCGTATTTGCAGTTGCACTTGGTGCCAATTTATCAAAGTTTAACACCGTACAACAGGCCCCTGCTTTGTGTGTCTCTTTTTACGTTTGGTGTATTAGTGGTAGTTACCACCGTGGCCTAGTAGTATTTAAGCGGGATATTTACTCTCTTGTTTTGGAAGAATTTTACTTCTCTTAATCTATTTCTGTTAAAGAGCTTTTTTCTGACTTTTTCAAAGGTAATATTTCTAAGGTTTCTCTGTATTGATCTTGATATTGTAATACTTAAAAATTTCAAGGCGACATCTAAGTCTTCTGGCACCTGGTTATTATTAATTTTGATCTTGTGGTAAAATTTGTAAGAGAATTTTAAATTAATTCTAAGCATTTTGCCGCTCTGCGATAATTGATGTTGATCTTGTTTTATTTTATTTCTTTTTCTTACGGAATAAACTTCAATTTAAAGTTTTAAGACCTCATAGCGCTCTCAGATTATTGGTGGCTGCTAACTGGCTTTTCGCTTCATTCGACTCAAAAGAAAAATTTTAAATGTTTTCACGAAACATATATGGAAGTTGTCAACCACAAGTGATGTTAAACCTGAGGCTTGGCCCTTGCATGATTTCCTGCCACCATCAATGATAGAACATTTCAATTGTAGTTGTACAGTACGGTTGTTCCATTGCGTGAAAAGGAGTTGGGGGGAGGGGGGTTTTTCTTCCCCTTCTTGTCGTCACTTGTGGTTTCATTAATGTACTGTGTTACTGGTTAACATTCTTGTCTAACATTTGTGGTGGTTTTGTAGGGGCGTATTACGGGAGATGAATCCTAGAAGTTGCCGTGACTTGGCCTATTTAAAGAGGGACCAGCTTGAATATGAGCTTAAGTTACGGAAGCAACCAACAGGTAGCGACGCTGCCGAGTTAGCAGCGCGATTGCGTTCGTCCCTGGACATTCATATTTCTTCCGACCTTATTGGCGAGGTAGATGCAGTGCTTTCTACTTGTTCTGGCGCTCTCAGTGAGCGTAGTCGCAATTTTCAATTTCTTGAAGCGGATCAGCTGATTCTCAAGAAGACAGCGCGACTTCAGGCTCAAATTTGCCATTGGGGGAACCATATTATCTGATTTGAGGCACCTCCCTCTTACTTAGGAGCAAGATTGTACGGTTAGTCGGTTGTTTACTCGCTTCAGGTATTTACAAGTAACCACAAGCGCGATGAGTTTTGAAGGAGAGGGGTGTGGCACAGAGACGGGTGGCGCCACCTGGGACTTGTCAGGTCAGACCTGCCAGGATATTGATCCTTATCTTTCCGGTAGATCGGCTGTAGAACCATTTGTGAGTTGACTAACCAGATGACGCATTAGTTTTCGGTGCGTTTCCAAACTTGTCATTGACCAGCTGCTGCAGGCTGAAGAGCTGTTAGGCTGATTATCAGTTTTTAGATTTATGGTTATGCACTGCAGGTTCCCCATTCAGTTATATTGCGCTTATTATATTATATCCTTTGTTCCGAGGTTGGCTGAGTAAATGTACTTTCGGTAGTACTTACGGAGCGGAACACGCTGGGTGATCTGAGGAGTCGCGTGATACAGTAAATTTTATCGTTGCACGTCCGTAATGAACTAAAGGCGACCATTATTGGCTGGCTACAGGGGCTACTGAGAATTTGCTCGAATGCATAGAGCGTGTGCGCACGGCTGTTGCCGCTTTTGCAAATGATGGTTACGAACATGACACTGTGCTCAACATTTTCCAGCGCATGAGGCTGGCATATTGGTTACGGACTGCATTCACCCAGAAGCTGAATAAGTTTTCTAAATTAAACAAATTGTTGATTTCCATGGAGGCTTTGAGATTAGCAGACAAGCAGCACAACCAACAAAAGGGAATATTCCGAATTCTAAGTGCAGGACAGCAAACTCCATCGGTTGCCATTTAAACCTTCTGTTCGGAAAGGATGTTTCCGGTGTGGAAAATGCGATCATCTGATGCGTGACTGGCCAGTCGAGCGAGGTTCGAGACCTAATAGATGACGCCCTATGCGCCGAACAGAGACCAGTCGGCGCAAACATCCTTACCAACGCTCTCGTGTCCGCGACATTAACGGGTGTTCCTTACAGTATGTTTGTGCTAAACTTAACCAGGAACCGGTCTGTAACCTGTTTGATTCAAGCAGTTCAATTCCTTTGTTAGATTACCACTGGTATTTGGAATAAAATGGATTATATAGAATGCCCCTTTTGCATATCACTCTTGAGAAGTATCGGGCAGTTAACGGCCAAGTGTGAGGTGTCGGGGAAACAGTATATTTGTGATTTTTCATGCCCAGCTAAAGAGGTCGTCGTTAAGAATTTGTCCGTTCCCTTACTCCTCGGTTGTGACTTTATTCAGCAAACTGAATTGGTGCTTGATTCCGCCACTAAGACCGTTTCATTTCAGTTTCGTCGCTTGGAAAAAACAGTATTCTCTCTTGTGGCAGGAGTGGAAATGTCAAACTACTTAACTGAAGCTAATCGGAGTTCGTCGTAAACCATCTTGAACAAGGCCAGGCACGCCCTTCCTCATTAACGGTTTTGACGCAACAGACGAAATTCAGAGTAAAATTCATCTGTCGAATGATGTCCCTGTGCGACAAGCTCTCTATCGTTTGTCACTCCCAAAAGTGAAGATATTACGGCAGAAAGTAAATCAAATGTTGAAGGAGGGGTTATCAGGCCATCCATCGGCACACGCGTCGCACATTTCTCTTGTTCCCGGTGGACAAGGATACGATTTTAGGCCGGTGGTGGATTATAGGGCCCTTAACCAAAAGGTGGTTATTGAATCCGTGCTGTAGCTTCATTTACACAATTATTTCACGTGTTTCTCAAGGGCCAGCTATTTTACTGTGCTTGATCTTAACCAGGCCTATAATCAGACACAGCTTACTGAGGATTCCAGGCAGGCGATCGCATTATGTACTGACTACAACCTATATGCTGTTCAGTCGTGTTCATTTTGGCTTATCTACCGGGGCAGTGGTCTTGTCTCGTCTGTTGGACCATGTGTTGAGGGATTTCAAGTTTAGCTGCGTGTATAACTACCTCGACAACGTTCTCATTTATAGTAGTTCTTTTGACCAGCATCTGTGTCATGTTCATGGAGTGTTTCACGTTTTCAGGCATCTGTGCTAGCTGTTACACTATTTAAAGTCACCCTAGCTAGACGTCAGATATGCTTCCTGACTCTTCGCACACCTCCGCTTTGTGGCGATTCCAGCTCCCCCCCCCCCCCATCATCCTCCCCCCCTCCCCCCCCACCACCCGCCAGGAACAAAAAGGGAATAGCACTCTTTATTGGCATGGGCAATTACTTCCGTAAATTTGTTCCAAATTTCACCTACCTAGCCGCCCCTCTTAATCATTCCTGTGAAAAGGAGAAAACCTTCGTTTGGAAGGAGAGTCGGTGGTCTACCTTTGAGGTCATTATAACTGCCTTCAGTAACCCTCCAGTCTCTTGGTCATCTTGGTCTTTGAACAAGCCTTTATCATCCAGATCAATGCCGCCAGTGCTAATGTTGCTGCTGTTCTATTTCAGGAATGTTCTGGAGAGAGGCGCCATGTTGCTTAAGCTTCTAGGAGCTCGAAATTGGCAGAATTAAAATACTCCATTTACGAGTGTGAGGTTATGGCTATACTCATTCAAGGTTGCTACCAGTTCTGGAAATCAGGGAATATCAGGAAAATGTCAAACACGTCAGAGAAATATCAGGGACATTACAAAAAACACTGGAAAAATTTCGTTTTTCTCTCAGTAGATCAAATGCATTGTTGACAGAGGTGTCATGCATTGTCGCTGGCTGGGTGCAGCTGAGTACGTGCGCCACTTCCCTAATCCCTCAGCACTATTGCTTTTCACCTTCCTATCGCTCCCCTCAGCTTGCAGTCGTTGTCGCCACCCTTTATTGCCGCCAGCCTAGCAGCTCAGCTGCCGACGAGAGGCAGCGAGACGTGAGGAGGGGTTCGTTTGGATCTGATTCTCAGAGATCGTTGAGGCAGCGGCCGGAGATGACGGTTATGTGTGGGTGAGTTATGTCTGCGTGATTGTGTAAATATGTGCGTGTGTTCCTGCAGGCCACTAGTGCTGGTATCTGCAAAGGATCAGGCCTCCCAGTCTGAAGCCATTACTAATGTGTAGGCCCCGCTCATCAGATCTAGTCTCACCGATCCGCCCGCAGGCTGGGTCTGCCTGCGTGTGGTGTAATGTGGCGAAATTTCGTGGTTTATCCACGGACCCTGGACTCAGCAGCCCAGAGGCTACGAGCGATGGATTTCAGGAACTGAGACTGTCTCACATCAACTTTGTTGTGCAGGGTGTCGTTTTGTAGACATTTTACTTGTTCTAGCACATTTTGGCGCTTCAAAAGAAGTTTATATATTAGAAAATGTGGAAGTTAAGTAGATAAAAATTGTGCCAGTCGCTGGTGGTTTGTACGTTATGTACTCATATATTTCTTGAAAGGCTTCTCTCAAGAGACCTATTTTTTCTGACATTATTTCTGGAATCAGTGAAGGTATTTTAACCGCCTAGGAACTCCAAGGAACTGCGTATTTTTGTCATCTAAAGTGTATCGTTTTGATGAAACAGTGTAACATCAGTGGTCTTAATGAAACACATATGCCATTTGGCTTGCTTCTTTCATCTAAAAACAGTTCATTACAAAAGATGTTGATGTTAGTACTTAAGATTTCTGCTCACGTCAGAAAACGCCATCTCCTTGCAAGTTTTGTTTATAGATATTTCCTCGTTTGCATAGTTGTTCCTTGTAGCATAGCTGCAAAATCGGATTGTTAACTTACGTCGTACTTGATCCTTGAGATCTCAAAACTTTTTAGGGGAAAATGCAAAAAATTTATCTGGAAATGGGGGAATTTCACTTGGGGAAAAATGTAGCAAACCTGTCTTTGCACTAGAAAAATTTGAATTGTACCTGCAGCATACTGACTATCAAGCATTAAGCTGTGTCCTTGCCCGTCCGAGGGAAACCGGCAGAATTTCTAGGTAGGCATTGCCCATATCAGCGATCCACTTGAGAGTGTGGCATATGAAAGAGGCTGACAACCAGGTGGCCGACGCGCCGCATGTTTCACGAGGATGGCGAGGAGATAAATGAGTGTGACAAAGCATCCGATGAGTTAGCTGGTGACATGTTAACCGCAGTTCCGGAGATCTCTGCTGATCTCGGGGTTAAGCCGGACTGGGCCCCGAGCAGGGCAGTATTAGGAAGCGTCTGCTTGCTGAAGAGCAAGTGCTGGGGTATCTGTTGGTTAAGGTATTTTTGTGTCATGAGGTTGGGGACCACCTGAGCCTAGAGTTTCTTCGTTCGTGGAGCTTGTCCCGTCCTCTTTTCGCTATTTAATGACTCCTTGCTTGGGGGACATCTGAGGTTTCACAAAACCATCGCTAAGGTGAAACAACACGTAACTTGGCCGTCGTTGAGTAACGATATCCGACGATTAGTGAGGGAGTGCGGGCTATGTAAAATGGGAAAGAGTAATCACAACTCACCCAAGGATCTCCCCCAGTCAGAGAGAGAACAACACACTTTGTACAAGTTATTCATTGATTACCTTGGCCAACTTCCCCTTTCTAAGACAGTGAATACTTACTTCTTGGTTATTGTCGATGTTTTTTGCTGAATCAGCTAGCTTATCCCTAGTAAGGGAGATAGAGCCGCAGTTATTATCTACCATCATTCTAAGGTGTTTTCTGTATTTAGTCTGCCAGGATCTTAATGACAATGCCCCAAACTTGGTTTGTAAAGAGTTTAGGCTCTTTTGTTTTCAGAATGCTAGTAAAAATATTACTACTTCATTCTACTCCTAGTTTGGTGACAGATTAAATAGGAACCGTAAGGCCGCTCTCATCATCTAAGACCCATACCAAGTGGGATGCCCCGCTCCCATAGATGAACCTTGCCTTTAATTCACCTCTACAGGAGGTTAATGTTTTCTTGCCCGCTCGATTCTCCCTTGTCCAATTTATGGGACAATAACAACCTTCTGCCACAAAAGTTCACACAGGAAGCTATTTAGATGAACTGGGACAGAGCGAAGGGGAATATAAAACTGGCTTAGCACCAACAACCAAGCGTTATAAAAGGGGAGGCAGCCCACTCGAGTGTAAGTTGGGGATCGAGTTTTTAATCGTAATTTCGTCATTGGGGGCTGTAGCGTTGCCGGTGTTTGTAGGAGGATTGCTCTGCGTTTTCTAGGACCTCATTAGGACTGGAATTTGCTGGCTCCTGTTAATCGTTTAGTCCACAAAATGGCTCTAAGCACTATAGGACTTAACATCTGAGGTCATCAGTCCCCTAGATTTAGAACTACTTAAACCTAGCTAACCTAAGGGCATCACACACATCCATACCCGAGGCCGGATTCGAACCTGCGACCGTAGCAGCAGCGTGGTTCCGGAATGAAGCACTTGAACTGCTCGGCCATAGCGGCCGGCTTTTAGTCCACAATCTAGCTAGCTATAGGACCTCTTTGGTGCATATAACTCAGAATAAACAAGTCGGGTAGACCCTCTCCATTCTCCCACTTCCCTGTCATGATTAAGCTGCGGGCGGTTCATTGTTTCAGTAGTGGAGGTTGTACGCTGTTGGCTCGTATCTTTTTCTCTTCTAGCCGCAAAGGGAGACAATTGTCATGTAGCAGACACTGTGAATTGCTGATGAATGACCTATATTGGTAAAGTGCAAAATTTGTATCAAGAGAAATTTTTTAATAAGCAGTCAGTCTTAACATTGTCCGATTTCTGGAAGTTTTGGGGCAACTTGTTGTAATTACCTCGGATTACTGATGTGTTTGAATATTACCCTCTTCTTCTAATGCTGGTCAATATATTATTTGTCCCCAGAACTCTGTATAAATATGCAGAGTGGTCCAGTGATAGTGACCGGGACAAATATCTCACGAAATAAGCATCAAACGAAAAAACTACAAAGAACGAAACTCGTCTAGCTTGAAGGGGGAAACCAGATGGCGCTACGGTTGGCCCGCTAGATGGCGCTGCCGTAGGTCAAACGGATATCAACCTCCATTTTTATTACATATTCGTGTAGTATGTAAAGAAATACGAATGTTTTAGTTGGACCACTTTCTTCGCTTTGTGATGAATGGCGCTGTGGTATCACTAAACATTCCGCCAGTGCGGACGGTATTTGCTTCATGATACATTAACTGTGTTAAAATGGACCGTTTACCAATTGTGGAAAAGGTCGATATCGTGTAAATGTAATGCATGGCTATTGCGATCCAAATGCACAACGGGCGTGTGCTATGTATGCTGCTCGGTATACTGGACGACATCATCCAAGTGTCCAGACCGTTCGCCGGTTAGTTATGTTATTTAAGGAAACAGGAAGTGTTCAGCCACACGCGAAACGTCAACCACGACCAGCAACAAATGATGATGCCCAAGTAAGTGTTTTAGCTGCTGTCGCGGCTAACCCACACATCAATAGCAGACAAATTGTGCGAGAATCGGAAATCACAAAAACGACGGTGTTGAGAATGCTACATCAACATCGATTGCACCCGTACCATATTTCTGTGCACCAGGAACTGCATGGCGACGACTTTGAACGTCATGTACAGTTCTGCCACTGGGCACAGGAGAAACTACGGGACGTTGACAGATTTTTTGCACGCGTTCTATTTAGCGATGAAGCGTCATTCACCAACAGCGGTAACGTGAACCGGCATACTATGCACTATTGGGCAACGGAAAATCCAGGATGGCTGGAACATCAGAGACCTTGGCGGGTTAATGTATGGTGTGGCATTATGGAAGGAAGGATAATTGGCCTCCATTTCATCGATGGCAATCTAAATGGTGCAATGTATGCTGATTTCCTACGTAATGTTCTACCGATGTTACTGCAAGATGTTTCACTGCATGACAGAGTGGCGATGTACTTCCAACATGATGGATGTCTGGCACATACCTCGCGTGCGGTTGAATAGCATATTTCACGACAGGTGGATTGGTCGTCGAAGCACCATACCATGGCCCACACGTTCACCGGATTTGACGTACCCGGATTTCTTTCTGTTGGGAAAGTTGAAGGATATTTGCTATCGTGATCCACCGACAACGCCTGACAACATGCATCAGCACATTGTCAATTCACTTGGGAACATTATGGAAGGCGAACTACTCGCTGTTGAGAGGGAAGTCGTTACACTTATTGTCAAATGCATTGAGGTTGACGAACATCATTTTGAGCATTTATTGCATTAGTGTGGTATTTACAGGTAATCACGCTGTAACAGCATGCGTTCTCAGGAATGATAAGTTCACAAAGGTACATGTATCACATTGCAACAACCGAAATAAAGTGTTCAAACGTACCTACATTCTGTATTTTAATTTATAAAACCCACCTGTTACCAACTGTTCGTTAAAATTTAGGAGCCATATGTTTGCGACTATTACAGCGCCATCAGTCACAAAGCGAAAAAAGTGGTCCAACTAAAACATTCATATTTATTTACGTACTACACGAATATGTAATAAAAAGGGAGTTCCTATTTTTAAAAAAAAACCGCAGTTGATATCCGTTTGACCTATGGCAGCGCCATCTAGCGGGCCAACCATAGCGCCATCTGGTTTCCCCCTTCAATCTAGACAAGTTTCGTTGTTTGTAGTTTTTTCGTTTGATGCTTATTTCTGAGATATTTGTCCCGGTCACGAACAATGGACCACCGTGTATGCTCATAGTCCTGCGGACAAATAATGTTTTTTTGCAGTTAACTTTATGTGTTAACCTTATTTAGGTATGTGTCTTTTTTAAAAAAAAGGAAAGAAATATGCAAAAGGTTAATGTTTTAAAATATTGTTCCGTTTTACGCGATTACTCTGAGCTGATCTAACAGTAATATCAGGTTGTTAGTTTTGAGGGCTGGGCTAGTTAACCATATTGTGATTACCAGTTTTGGTCAGTGTTTGGCTATCTTGAGACGTTATACCATGATGGCAGGCGGTGGCGGTCAACGGAGCAGATGTCACAACTGCACGAACGCCAATTGATCAGCTGATGTTCGTGGAGACATAGCATCTGCTCCGTTTACCGCCACCTCCTGCAGTCATTGTGTAAGGTCTGAAGATGTTCAAAAACTGAACGATACCGGTACGTTTCCTTGCCGTCAGGCTGTTTATGTTTATTTTAAAATACTCCTCTTTTACCCAACACTTTTCATTGACAGGTAACTTCGCCTATGTTGGAAAATGTTGGGGAAACACAACATTCGTGAATTACCTCTTGGTTTTCGTTCAATGATTTTGGAATGCGTTTTCCATATCATTAGCATGTTCTGTGTTTGCGTATAGACTCTTAATAGAATTTACGATATGAGATGGAAAACCTTGCAAAGTCATTTAATTCCATAGCATTTCAATCTTCACTCTATCGAATGCCTTTTCAAAATTTATAGAAGCAAGATGGGTTTCCTAATTGATCATCCTTTCCTTTGTATATAACTTGTTGCAGTGAAAAAGCATTGTCAACACTTCATCGACCCATTCTCAAAGCTGATTGCTCTTCAGATGACAGAGTTTCTGCGATATATGTTAATACTGCATTCAAAATTGGGGCACACAATTTATAGACTGATTCAAGGAGGCTTATACCACTATGGTTATTAAAATTTCTTTTATCTAACTTTATAAACACAAATATTACATTCGCTGTTATCCATTCTTTTGGTATCTTGTTATTTTTCCATCACTGACTAAAGATATGAAGTAACATTAAATGTAGTAATATGTCTTCATACATTGAAGAGCCAAAGAAACTGGTACACGGGCCTAATATCGTGTAGGGTCCCCGCGAGCAAGCAAAAATGAAGCAACACGACGTGACATGGACTCGACTAATGTCTGAAGTAGTGCTGCAGGGAAATGATCAGAAGGATGCCTAGAAATCCGAAAGAATACGAGGGGATGGAGATCTCTTCTGAACTGCACGATGCAAGGTATCTCAGCTATCCTCAATAATGTTCACGTCTGGGGAGTTTGGTGGCTAGCAGAAGTGTTTACACTCAGGAGAGTGTTACTGGAGCAACTCTGTAGCAATTCTGAACATGTGGAGTGTCGCATTGTCCTGCTGGAACTGCCCATGTCTGTTGGAATGCACAACGGACATGAAGGGATGCAAATGATCTCACAGTATGCTTACGTACGTGTCACCTGTCAGACTCGTATCTAGACATACCAGAGATACCATATCATTCCAACTGCACACGACCCACTGCATTCCAGAGCCTCCACCAGCTTGGTGCAGGGTCGATGAATTCATGCGGTTGACTCCATATCCATACACGTCCATCCGCTCGATACAATTTGAAACGAGTCTCGTCCGACCAGGCAACATGTTTCCAGTCATAAACGGTCCAATGGCGGTGTTGACGGGCCAAGCGAGGCGTAAAGGTTTGTGTCGTGCGGTGATCAAGGGTACACGAGTGGGTCTTCGGCTTCGAAAGCCTACACCAATGTTGTTTCCTTGAATGGTTCGCACGCTGACACTTGTTCTGGCCCAGCACTGAAAACTACAGCAATATGTGGAAGAGTTGTACTTCTGTCACGTTGAACGATTCTCTTCAGTCGTCGTTGATCGTTTTCTTGCATGATCTTTTTCCGTCCGCGGCGATGTCGGAGATTTGATGTTTTACCGGATTCCTGATATTCACGGTACAATCGTGAAGTGGTCGTACGGCATAATCTCCACTTCATCGCTACCTCGTAGGTGCTGTGTCCCATCGCTCGCGTGCCGACTATAATACCACGTTCAAACTCGCTCAAATCTTGATAACTTATCACTATAGCACCAGCAACCGATCTAACAACTGTTCCTGATACTTGTTGTCCTACACAGCCGTTGCCTACCGCAGCGCCGTATTCTGCCGATTTATAGTACATATCTTTGTATTTGAATACGCATGCACATACCAGTTTCTTTGGCGCTTCCTTGTAACCCAGCAGTGCTATATTAATACCATCTATTATGGCACAGAATAGTAAGGGACTGAAAATTAGAAAATTGTATTAAAACTCATTCACCTTGAGAAGTGCGGTTTTGCTAGAGGCAGAGATAGAACCAGGATATAAGCGGCATGGCTCAAGTGGCTCACCTTGAGTTTATTACAACGTTGCGCTGAGAGAAAGAGGATAAGCTCAGCAGAAAATATCGTAGTACAGAAAACCAATGGAAATGTCACATACATACTGGTTAACTCCTAAGATGAGATATCGAAAGACACTGCCGCTATTTCGTAAGAACCAGTATCGATGGACCTACACAGCAGTTAAGAAATGAAATGTTTGTGACTTCCTAAGGGACCAAAATGCTGAGGTCATCGATCCGTAGACCTACACACTACTTAAGCTAACTTATACTAAGAACAACACACACACACATCCTTGCTCGAGGGAGGACTCGAACCTCCGGCAGGAGAGCCGCGCAATCCCTGATATGGTGCCTCAAACCGCGCGGCCACTCAGCGCGGCAGCAGTTAAGATCCTTTTAAGTGAATATAGCAGAGAAAGGCCGTATGAGGTCATTACGAACCGAACTTTGCGTCTTATCCTCACGTTAAGTCCCTTTAAATACTTGAGCTCTGCATCTCTCAAGGAGCTGAACATTGGGATCGTTGCCATTCACGGTAATAGCTCTCGACTCCATGATTGCGACACTGTAGCGAACATATGTCCTAGCGGCTTCAGAACAGTCTACGAACCAGCCGAAGATGTATGTGAGATGGCGGTCTGCACCTAATGAACTTCATATTGTTTTCCCCCGACCATTCCTCATCGAGAAGCTGACTGTCTTCCACCAACACCACATCGCGGAATGCTGATGGCACCGAACTTCATCACGGAAATCGTCACAACTGCGTCATCCACAACTAGCCTCGGGGAGCTTCCAACGTTATGCAGTAGATAATTCACGTGTAGAAGGTTAAATGTGAAGAAATGATGGAAAGCACACGACTTAGGTGCACGTGTGTCACTTGCAAAAGGAGATGGTTAAACTGTAGTTGTCGTTGGGGTGTGAACATCCTTACAGAGGCCGATGTACAGGGTGTACGACCAGGCGTCTTACAGTCTCCCACTGGCAACCTTTCCGAGAATCTGGTAATTGATGCAAGGGACGCCCCGCCGTTTTAGCAGTATTCAACGTAGATGCTCTGACCATACCTTTTCGTGAATATTGGACCTCTGGATTGCTTAAGACGAACTTAACGCACTAGGAAAACACGTCGTTTCGGTAGACTGCACCATCTGGGAAAAAAGAAAAAAGAAACGTGCGCATTAATGTCCAAGAGCCGAAAGAGAACCATTTAGTTAATAAGACGTGAGAAAATTTGCGAGACACGAGGACGCAGGAATCCACGACTGACCACACACACAAGATTTTATGGACTTTTCAGACATTGCAGCGGAAAGCTGTCATCCTGGAACTGTGAATGAAGGAAGGGAACTGCCCAGTAGGAAGTGTCAATTGGCTGTCACTGATATGTCAACAGTAACGAAAAGTTCATGGCCCTGGGAGCACATGAGTGGTAAGATCTGAATCAAAGCCACAGGGTTGTGGAGTAAAACAACATCTTTGCATTGAAACTTCGCATGAGAATTCGTATTACGATTTCCGCATCGAGACTTCGCCCAGAGAGTTAATCTGTTGTGCACTGGCTCTTTGAGGGTACGATCCCATGCTGTTTTCAGTCTAGTTCATATTGAACAGATTACGTTTCCCATCTTTTCTGGACTTCATTCCTGTCTGATATCTTCACAACTATCTCAATTTTTTCCGTTTCCGACGCCTGTCTTTGAATGCTGTTGCTAGCGCTGCTGTTTCAGTCTCGTTCCACCACTGATTTGAGGTCTGACTCAGTACCCTGTTTCTGTTCGCTTCCGATTACTTTGCTATTACTCTTTCAAGTCCGCTCCATGCATTATTCCTCCCTTTCCCTTCTGTAATTTCAGTTCCTTTCTTGTCCTGCTTCTGACTCGAAGACAACCCCTATAAGAAACTCCGTCTTGATGACAGAGCGTGGGTTCATCACGAATTCCTGGCCATTGCCAGCAGATACAAGACGAGGGTAAGATCAAACCGCTAAACTACCCCATAAGAGAGATCATTGATTTTACAAACCCAGTCCTTTTCCCGTAATCACCTAGACAAAGCACGCTGAGACCCAAGACCCTTCACGTAATTTATATTCACTTCCATACTTTAATAAATTAATATATGAAATTAGTATCCCTGTTCAGCACTCAGTTACTGTGAACAACCAGAAGTACACCAGTACTCAAAGACGAGATATAACACAACATATTATGAAGCAGGTAGAAATGAATGAAAGTGCAGGAGCCTTTTGCCTGAGGTCTCGCAGCCGTGCAGAGAAATTTTGACGTCGCTTGGTGTGACGTCGGTGTGACTGTGGCGATAAATGGGGCTGGCTGCGCAACACGAGGCAGCTGAAGGGACGACAAAATAAAGCGTGTGTCATTCACCGAGCAGTAATGGTCCATTGTGATGGTGTTCTTCATTGGAACCTGGCCCGTAGACAACAATTAGATGATTACATACGGAGAAGAATCATAGGGAAACTAAAAGAAGAACGGAATATGACGGATGCATTCCAGAAGTTCCTTATTGTCCACAGCTTTGTTTCACGCGCGCGCGGAGCATCCCGAACCACAGGCACTGCTGTCCAAAGGAGAGGAGATGTTCGTCCACTGTCGACTACAGCAGCAGATGACGCTACATTGTATAACAGTCAAGAAGTGAACCACGTCGAAAAGGTATGCAATTTCAACCACGTTTAACAAGACTGCAAGACACCCAATCTTGCGCTTCACATTGTTACGGCGACTGCGTGGGGGGTGGTCCATTTGACCCACGACGAGACGTTGTGTTCCGTTGACACATACATATCGGCGACACAGTTAGCGATGGTGCTAATGGTGTAGGGTCTAGACCAAAGGGGAGTAGCCTCGCGCGTCCTTCTCGGATGAGATCAGATAAAGGCAGAGTAGTGATTCTTGATGTACCGTTATTTAGAGGGAGGCAGAAATACATAATGCACTTAGGAATACTACATTGGCGGTCGATACGTTATGGAGTGCGAGGCATAATGTTACATGACATTCATATTTTTAGAAAAAGGTGCAATCATCCGTCAGATTACTATGACACTGTACTCCTTCACATGTGCATCTTTTCAGGGGTGCATTCTTTCTTTATTTCGTATTTATACACAACAATTCGCAACGTCGTCCAACAGAGAACGTTGAGAAGCCCTTGGAAGGAGAGAGGATTCGGTGAATGGACTGGTCTGACCGATTCCACAACATAAAAGACCATCGAGCACGTATGGAATGCGTTGGGCAGACGTACTGAGGCATCAGATGAAGATGCACCCTTTTTGATCCGAGCATTTCGCGCTTAGTCTTCCACTGTTATTAATCCTCCTCGCTTCTAGTGCTTGTTGTATACCTGTCTAGATTTTCTTAAGTCTTATTTCCACTATCAATCGCAATTTCGAAATTGCTTCTGTGGAGCCGATACCGTTCCGAAAGCAACACTGATCGTTATTTAATGTGTTCCCACTGTTCTGCATGTTATTCTTGTCGGTAGCATGTATGTTACTGATCATTAAGCTGATTGTGCGATAATTCTCACCCTTACTTTTCCTTGCTGTCTTCGTGTTTCATCGATGACATTTTTCCGAAACTCTGATGGTTTGTCAAGATCTCATAGATTCTAAACACCAGCATGAGTAGTCAGTTGCTTAACACTTTCACTAATGATTTTAGAGCCTCGATGGTATCTCATCCACCGTTTCTGTCCTATTTCTTCACAAGTATTCGAAAGCTCTATTAAATTCTAATTGTTGATCTTCCGTGTCTTCCATATTCGATCCCATTTCGTCTTCCATCACGTTATCCACTCTCTTCTCTATGTGTAACAGTGGAGATGCCATTGCAGTCTTATTGTTGACACCTTTCCATTACATATCACTGCAGGTTATTCTGTCTTTTCTTTGCGCTGAAACAGTCCCTCCAACGACAATTACTATTTTAATTTCTTCACATTTCTCCTGCAGACATTTCGACATAGCTTCCCTGCACTTCGAATCCTTACAAAACCAATAGCTCATTTCAGAATGTTTGTTGGATTCCGGTGAGATTCAGTTGAGATAATCCCTGGTGTTCAGTCCTTTTACTTGTATACTACCCCTCTTACCATTTCCAATAAATGTCTACGTTGTTACTAGCTACAGTTTGTTTCAGAACTCAATCAGTCTTCCTCCTCTTACGATTTTTGCGTCAGCAGTCTTCTGACTGTTTTGATGCGGCCCGCCACTAATTCATCTCCTGTGCCAACCTCTTCATCTCTACGTTGTCAATTATTTGCTGGATGTATTCCAGTCGCCGTCCTCCTCCACACTTCCCTTTAGTACCGTGGAAGTCATTCTCTGATGTCTTAACAGATGTCCTAGCTGTCCGTCTCTTCTTCTTGTCAGTGTTTTCCACGTATTCCTTTCGTTCTCGGTTCTGCACAGAATCTGTTCATTTCCTATTTTATCAGACCACCTAATTTTCAAAATTCCTCTGCAGCACCACATGTCAAATGTTTCGATTCTCGTCAGTTCCGGTTTATCCACAGTCCACGTTTCACTACCAAACAATGCCGTGCTCCAAACGTACATTGTCAGAAATTTATTTCTCTAATTAAGGCCTACGTTTCATACTAGTAGACTTCTCTTGGCCTGGAATGCCCTTTGCTAGTCCTTGCTCCGTTCATCATGGGTTAATATTCTGCCTAGGTAGCTGAATTCCTTGTTTCTACTTCGTTGCTATCGATCCTAGCTTTAAGTTTCTCACTGTTCTCATTTCTGCTACTTCTCATGACTTTCGCCTTTCTTCGATTTATTTTCAGTCAACAGTCTGTACTGGTTAGATTCTTCATTCCATTCAGCAGATCCTGTTTTCTTTTTCGCTTTCACTGAGGATAGCAAAGTCGTCAACGAATCTTATCACTGATGTCCTTTCACTTTGAATTTTAATCCAACTCTTGAATCTTTGTTATATTTCAATCATTTCTTCTTCGACGTATAGATTAAACAGAAGGGACGAAAGCCTGCATCACTGTCACACACCGTTGTTAATCCGAGAATTTCGTTCTTGTTCTTCCATTCTTATTATTCGCCCTTGGCTGTTGTTGTATATTACCTGTCTGCCCCTTTAGCTTACTCCCATTTTTCTCAGAATTCCGAATGTCTTACACCATTTGATATTGGAGAACGTTTTTGGTCTGAAAATTACATTGGCCAGACTTATGTGTTTTAATAGTTTCACCCCTTTACCCTGAACTATTTCCACAAATCATCCATAATCCATTTCCACACAAGTGAATTTTATAGGTGCCACAACGTTTCAGTTAAATGAAAACCACAGGTCTCTGTAACTTATACAACAGAGCAAGGAATTCGGTAACCAGAAAATTTATTCCCAGGTATTTAAGTAGTCAGCTACTTTTATTCGGCAACATTTTTACTCCTTTTTTACAGCTTTCTGTTCCTTTTACATTATGAATGTTTGTATTTTTATGTTTAAGAAGTAGTTTTACTGCTCTTTTCGTGTACACTTTCATGTCTCGTTTGTTGACGTATCATTTTATACTTTGTAGGCTTACTTAGTGCTATGAGTTACGTACTGTCATTGTCTGCACCTTTGGAAGTCTTTTATGCTGCAATCCTGGCAAAGAATGATCTTAGCTTGAAAACTAATTTCTTTACATCGTGGTATTTTATGTATTTTCTAGGTGACTTCATGTTTGTTAAGATAATACACAAATAACAATGAAAGGCAAATTTAGATGCTGTAAAACTAAATAACCCCAACCACAGTTACGCTTAGGATAATGAAGAAGGTTAACTGAACTGTTCATTCCGTAATTCCATAATCACTATCATGTATAAAACTGTTCACTATTTCTTACGTTCAAAATATCGTTCGCTGTTTGAAATATGTTCTGCTGGTAGTTTATGAGAGGTACGGTATTGCATCACTTCATCAGCACCTGTTTTAAGTTCACCAGTAGAACGAAAGCCCAAAGACGTACTATGATATGTATGGTAAAGTATTTTTGTTTTTCCACATTAACTTCTAATTTACTGCTTTCATCCCAGTCACTCTAGCGTGAAATATTGCGTGTACGTTCAGTCTGATGTGTTCCGTACTTTGTATTTAAAATGAGGCACGTCGGGGTTTCAGTAATATAAAATTTCGATTTCTTCGAAGCAGTAGAAACCATGTCTTAAACGAGAAACTCAACCACACCAAAAAAAAAAAAAAAACTACTTTCTCACCTATTTTTACACATGTTACCTACCAACACTTTCCTTAAGAAGCTCAGTTGTCATATAGTACAAAATCAAGCGAAATTAAGAGAGAGCAACAGCTTCAGTAAGGAGTTACAGTGTCTACACATACGTTATCTGAAAAGATTCTAAATTTGTAAAATTTAAATACACGCTGTTCGTTAGACATGGCATGATAATGTCTGCACACTATTAAAATGTCTAAATTTACAATTTTGGATTAAACCAAATTTGGTATTAGTACTACAAAGTTACGTCCATTAATAAAGCACGCACACGCACACACACACACACACACACACACACACACACACACACACACATACATATATATCGTCACACGTAGATCTAGCTAAATATTTAAGCACATGCCGAAGACTAATGATTCCTAGAATATATCCATCTGGCAGGAGGTGACATAGGTTCTCCCGTATGTTATCATATGTCAAAGCAGTGGTGCCAAGTTTAGGAGGTAATTATACTCCTGTTCCTCCTGACCTGCGGATTGGTGCATTAATCAAAGTATCCAGATCAATGCTTCTTATTTCTGAATAGTTAATTCCTGTTAGGTGCTTAGCGTTTGTTATTTTCTTCGTACAATGGCTTTTTTCAGAATTATGGCCGTTTTCTAGTACAACCTGCATTCATTATACATAGTATAGATGTCGTCAGTTAGACAGTAGTTAAAACAGATTATGTGTAACAGTGTTTTTACGTAAAGTTGTTGTTAACATATGTACGTATTTCATCTTTGCCTGGTCATATTTCCTTGCAGTATTATATTATGGACAATTATATATTTTATTGAGATGTGACGGTTGTTTCTATTTTGACAGCTTTTAACCTGATCCGGGTTTACTTTCATTTAGTTGTTATAAGGTGTTTATCGATTCTGTCACTGAACTGTTTACTTTAACTCACTGTTTGGCCAACCTTCTGAGGCATAACATACGGTACTCCCATTAAATCAGTTGCTGTTGCTTATAAACTTATGTTTGTGTAACCAGAAATATCACCCCCCATTACAGTACACTGACCTTCACTGTATCTGGAGTGAGTCTTCACTTTCCTCTTTTCAGATTTTCTAGTCTCTCTTTCGCGTCTTAACTTCAAATGTTCTCCACCCCGAAAGATGGTTTTTCGGTGTATTACCACGGTTATCTCTCCTCCCGGAGATCCACCTATATGTTGCAAAAACGAAATTCACAATATGAGCAGAACAATCAGAGAATACGTGCCCGACGACCCTCTTTTCACAGCCACCATCCATACATAGTGAACGTGAGCGATAATACTCCATGTTGTTACGCATCCTGAATGTATACTTAAACGAACGATGTAATGAGTTCCTTCTGCTAGGACGTACTGAGTGTAGTTAAAATATTCCCCTATTACGAATACTCGCATCGTATTTTTTTTTTTCACTCATCGATTGAGTGGACGAACGTCAAAGAACATGGGGTTCACCAACGCGGTTTTATGTTCTTTTCTCGTGGAACTTCATTTCACAAAGTCGCTGATTGTGTAGTATACACTCCTGGAAACTGAAATAAGAACACCGTGAATTCATTGTCCCAGGAAGGGGAAACTTTATTGACACATTCCTGGGGTCAGATACATCACATGATCACACTGACAGAACCACAGGCACATAGACACAGGCAACAGAGCATGCACAATGTTGGCACTAGTACAGTGTATATCCACCTTTCGCAGCAATGCAGGCTGCTATTTTCCCATGGAGACGATCGTAGAGATGCTGGATGTAGTCCTGTGGAACGGCTTGCCATGCCATTTCCACCTGGCGCCTCAGTTGGACCAGCGTTCGTGCTGGACGTGCAGACCGCGTGAGACGACGCTTCATCCAGTCCCAAACATGCTCAATGGGGGACAGATCCGGAGATCTTGCTGGCCAGGGTAGTTGACTTACACCTTCTAGAGCACGTTGGGTGGCACGGGATACATGCGGACCTGCATTGTCCTGTTGGAACAGCAAGTTCCCTTGCCGGTCTAGGAATGGTAGAACGATGGGTTCGATGACGGTTTGGATGTACCGTGCACTATTCAGTGTCCCCTCGACGATCACCAGTGGTGTACGGCCAGTGTAGGAGATCGCTCCCCACACCATGATGCCGGGTGTTGGCCCTGTGTGCCTCGGTCGTATGCAGTCCTGATTGTGGCGCTCACCTGCACGGCGCCAAACACGCATACGACCATCATTGGCACCAAGGCAGAAGCGACTCTCATCGCTGAAGACGACACGTCTCCATTCGTCCCTCCATTCACGCCTGTCGCGACACCACTGGAGGCGGGCTGCACGATGTTGGGGCGTGAGCGGAAGACGGCCTAACGGTGTGCGGGACCGTAGCCCAGCTTCATGGAGACGGTTGCGAATGGTCCTCGCCGATACCCCAGGAGCAACAGTGTCCCTAATTTGCTGGGAAGTGGCGGTGCGGTCCCCTACGGCACTGCGTAGGATCCTACGGTCTTGGCGTGCATCCGTGCGTCGCTGCGGTCCGGTCCCAGGTCGACGGGCACGTGCACCTTCCGTCGACCACTGGCGACAACATCGATGTACTGTGGAGACCTCACGCCCCACGTGTTGAGCAATTCGGCGGTACGCCCACCCGGCCTCCCGCATGCCCACTATACGCCCTCGCTCAAAGTCCGTCAACTGCACATACGGTTCACGTCCACGCCGTCGCGGCATGCTACCAGTGTTAAAGACTGCGATGGAGCTCCGTATGCCACGGCAAACTGGCTGACACTGACGGCGGCGGTGCACAAATGCTGCGCAGCTAGCGCCATTCGACGGCCAACACCGCGGTTCCTGGTGTGTCCGCTGTGCCGTGCGTGTGATCATTGCTTGTACAGCCCTCTCGCAGTGTCCGGAGCAAGTATGGTGGGTCTGACACACCGGTGTCAATGTGTTCTTTTTTCCATTTCCAGGAGTGTATATTTTTTTTCGTGTGAGGTCTCCGAAGAACATGACGGTTGTTCCTGAATCATACAACTGACTGTGGTCAGTCACCTCGAGCCATGTAGACCTACAGGTATGCGGATCTGCTTCCACGCAATTGCTTTGAAAGCATTGTAGTTCCAGCGTCCTACGTCAATCTGCTGTTAGAACGGAGCGAGTTCTCTCACATAATTTCTCCACAATCGTACAGTTATCTCACCAAGCCCAGTTGCGATTTTAGTGATTTCAACGTGGATCATTTAATCTGAGTATCTTGTATTTAGGAAATTCTGCATGTATTAGGAATTATAGCGTTATGATCTTGAGCACTGAACCAATTTCGGAAGACCGAATTTAGAATTTGGATCTTCGCTCTGCCATTGTCTGATTCGGTGGCACTGTTAGCACATAGGGCTGTGTAGGTTGACAGTACGGATGCCATTGGTCCGATTTATTGATTTTAGGTCTAGTCAAATTTTCTGCACTTTTTCATCTGCAACTGCATCACATTTAAGTGCCTGGCAGCGGGTTCATCGAACTACCTTCAGAAATCTCTACCATTCCAGTCTCGAACAGCGTGCGGAAAGAACGAACACCTTTACCTTTCCGTACGAGCTCTGATGTCCATTATTTCATCGTGGTGATAGTTTCTCCCTATGTAGGTCAGTGTCAACAAAATATTTTCGCATTCGGAGGAGAAAGTTGGTGATTGGAATTTCGTGAGAAGATTCCGTCGCAATGACGAACGCCATTCATTTAATGAAGTCCAGCCCAAATCCTGTTTCATTTCAGTGACACTGTCTCCCACATTTCGAAATAATATAAAACGTGCTGTCCTTCTTTGAACTTTTTCGATACACTCCGTCAGTCCTATCTGGTAAGGAAACCACACCACGCAGTAGTATTCTTAAAGAGGACGGACAAGCGTAATGTAGGCAGTCTCTTTAGTAGATCTGTTTCATTTTATAAGCGCCCTGCCAAAAAAACGCAGTCCTTGGTTTGCCTTCCTCACGACATTTTCTATGTGTTCCTTCCAATTTAAGACGTCCGTAATTGTAATTCCTAGGTATTTAGTTGAATTTACGGCCTTAAGATATGACCGATTTATCGTTTAACCGAAGTTTAACGAATTCCTTTTAGTACTCATTTAGATGACCTTACACTTTTCCCAATTTAGGGTCAACTGCCCATTTCCTATCCATGCAGATATCTTTTCTAAATCTTTTTGCAATTTGTTTTGATCTTCTAATGATTTTATTAGTCGATAAACGACAGTGTTATCTGCAGACAACCTAAGACGGCTGCTCAGATTGTTTCCCAAATCATTTATATAGATAAGGAACAGCAGAGGGCTTATAACACTACCTTGGGGTACGCCAGAAATCACTTGTGTTTTCCTCGATGACTTTCCGTCATTTACTACGAGCTGTGGCCTCTCTGACAGGAAATCACAAATCGTCATGTCGGTAGACAAATTATACTTAATATTAAAAAATTAAGTGAATGCTTCTTGAATATTATTCCTTACGTAAGCTTAGGCATTGTTGAGAGTGTATCAACGAGGTTTTCGATAAGTTTCAGTCTGTGATGAGGCTCTCATTGCTTACGTAGCAAATTACAAAGACGGCTACCGAACACGGTGCGTTTCTCATCTTGTATGCGTTTGTTTGGTGTATGCATGTCTAAGGCAAACTGTACAATATGTTGAGATCTTTTTCATAGACGCACTACATTTTCGTCTCCAGAGGCGAATGCAGTGCCTTTACATATCTCGTGCTAAGCAGAAATAATTCCCTACTCGGCCCTCTCAATGCTCTATGTCGTCTTCAGAAATACTCTCAGGCCAGTCCCACAAACGTCGCTGTCCCTGTCACCTGTTGTAATCACTTCAGTTAATAGAACAATCGCTGAGGTCTTTCCCCATTACCATAGTACGATGAGGAATGGTACATAGGATATTCTCGAACTTTTATCTGAAGCGTTTTGGCACTCCCTATGCTAAGGTAGGTGCCCTGTGAAAGCATTTTATTTTCATGTGCGACCCCACTGCGACTTTGCCCTTTATTCATATTATTTCACGTTGCAAATTCATAACAATAATCACGAGTACTTTGCCGCTATAAATTGCGTCTTGATAAAGTAAATATGTACCCGACACGGGTGAGGATATGATTTCTTCAAAATCATTTGTGGAGATAAATACTTGGCAGTTTCAGTGGCTTACTCTTATAAATATTACTTATGGCGTTAAACTTAATTATTCTATAAAACTCTTCCTCTCGCCATAAATATAAACAAAGATTGTAGATACCTTACCCTAAAAAAGTAGCTCTGCTCATTAAAGAAATTTCCGTCTTACTGAAACAGAATAAGAATTCACATTATTTGAGAGGATCTGTGTGTCATGTTTCGGAAATGATGGGTTCGGCATCACGTAAGACGCATTATTTGTTGCCAACACCAATGATAGATAAAGAAGTGTTATTCTAGGAGGATGGCATTTCCGTTAGAAACTAAGCATAGACGAAAACATAAAGCAGGTAAGTTGTGCACAGACCATCTGGCAGGAACATAATCTGTTCATATGTGTTTCGACTGACATTACTGCGGAGTACTCGCCCCGTGCGAACCGTAAATCACAGAGTAATTTTGAATAGAGGAGGGTTTTACAAGCACTGGCGGCGGAAACAGTATTTGCAAGTTAAAACACAGCGCTCGCTTGTGTTTTTGGAACGATATGTACTGATGGCTCGTACCTGGGGAAAAACGCTAAGGTTTCGCTTCAAACAATGCCTGGTCGTCCATGAAAGTCCCCCTAATCCCTAACTTATTTACGGGCTTTTAAAGATGTAACATGACATACTTATATCAATACTCATGTACTTCAGTTTCCTTTATAAACATATTTTACGATTCCATATTGATTTATTGTATTACAACTGTGAGATAGCGACTTTTGTTGTATTCTTCGTCAGCGTTTCTACTTTTTCTTTTACTACCTCCCTCAGAGCCCTCCCTAATCGGTTAGTTGTTTCATATATTTGCTATAACCCACTGGTTTTTCACTTTAACTCTAATTTTTAAAAAAATGTTATTTATTGTCTGACATCGAACGGAGATTTTAGACTGTTTCCCTCACTTGACTTTGAGCGTGGCCTGACTAAGTGTGGCTATCGTGACCACTATATGAACTGAAGACGTAGCCGTAAGAACCAGAACCATTGTAACAGTGTAATTAGACAATACCGTTTTCAGTTTACTTTATTCTAAGAGAGAGCGGATTCAGTGTCCTAATTTCTCTTTCTCTTACAGATTTTTTAACGACTCTTACACTGAAGATTTCTAGCTAAGTCGGTGTTATTTAAGTTCCTAAGCACTCAAAACAGCAGAATAGTATTTCAAAGGATTAGAAGGTATACGACGTCCTGGATTGTGGGATAGTTGGAATAAATAAACAGGCTTTCACGAGAAGGATAAAACAGAGCAACCTGTTACACCTTTTGTAATAAGGGACTCATTACTTTACACCTTAGCCAAACCAGATGGGTACATCTGAAAAGTTAATAAAGAACATCGGTATTATTATTATTTTTCTTAAATTCAGTAGGAGACTCCAAAGCACTTTCTACGCCAGTACAACTTCTCAGCCACCAGCGGTACGGCATTGGACTCGCGTTCTGAGCAAAGGCAGTTAAATTCCCGTCTGACCATCCAGCTTTGTGATTTCGGTGCTTTCCCTGAGCTGCCGGTATGGTTCGCTGCATTCTTGCCATATCCGAGTCAGTGCCCCGTCTTTGATGACCTCACGCTCGACGTGACGTTACAACCTAATCTTCCTTCCTTCGTTAAATACTTTTAAAATTTACTCACAAGTACTGGAATATTTTATAAGCCTTTATGCTCTCCAACAATGGATATAAGAACTTCATCTGACGACTAACTGAACAAAGAGTTTACAGGGTATGATGCTAAAATTGATATGAATACATCCAATAGTGGAAAATATGTACGTTGCTGTTGGTGCTGGAGAAATTTTATCGTAGTTTGTGTGTGTGTAAGTGCACATAGTCACAGTGTAATTGCGGGACCGTAGAGAATGTCGTTGATAGTCCGTTTGTAATACTATTTGCTGGGCCGAACTGGAACTGCGACGAACTAATTCGTAACATAGAGTCTTGAACCATCGAGGTAACAGATTTGCTGTGAGGACTATGGCGACGTGGTAATTAACGGCAGTGGTGTGATCAGTACAGGTTACGAAATTGGTCGTAGCCTTTTGAAGGAAGTTGTCCGAGCATTCACCCTGTGCGATTTAGAGAAAACGTCAAAAAAAGTAATTTGGCTGGACGAAGATGTCTTTCAACCCTACCCCTCCCGAATGGGAGTCTGGTATCTTACCTTCGGCGCTTTACTCGGTCACAGACATCGCTGCGGATCCAGCACAATAGTTGCCAGTCTGCACTAAGGAACATACAAGGAACGGATAGCAGTGGAAGCCACTCACGTTTCAACTTTTTCACAAATTTTAGCCTTTTTTGCCGTAGGTGTACGAGGTTTTCCTTGATCAGTTCGTAATTATTGGTATTATTTTCACACAAATGTCTCCTTACTAGGTTTCGAAAAACAAGACGTATACATTTGAGACAACAGGTTCCAACCCCAAGGCATACTATTTAGTTCCATTAAAACCGAACTGCATTGATCCAAGGTATATTCGGTCAGTGAACTATTACAAGAAGCAATTGTAGGGCCTGTAGCGTAATATACGCCACCGTATGACATTTTAATGAATACTTAATTCTTGTTAGCGATCGTATACGGATACACATAGACAAATACGTTACAACCTGGGTCAAGTTGAAAATCTGCTGTGATAGAAACAACTGTCAAATCTTATGACAATATGCAATTGTTCATAATATAGGAAACAGCGACCAGACAAAGTTGCAGTCTGTATATATGTCATGAACAACTCCACATAAATATACCTTTCCACATAGTCGGTGTAAACTACCATCTAATTGATGACATGTCTGCTATATACAATGATTGCAGGTTGTACTAGAAATTGGCAATAATGACTAAATAAGCCTATAGTATGAAAGAATAATATACTCTAAGCACATAACATGAGCTAACTATTCATTATAAGAAGCATTGATCTGCAATTAACCGAAAAGTATGTGCCTTAATATGTTGCAGTTACATTCCCTATGGAAGTTTTTACTTCTATGTTTAACAAGTATTTGATCTGGGAGTATTGATTAATACGCCAATTCAACTTAGGATCAATAGGGGTATAATTCCTTTCTAACTTGGTACTGCTACTTTGACACATGATGCTGTACGGGAGACCCTATGTTACCTCCTGCCAGGAGAAAGTTCTCTAGATTAGATTAGATTAGATTAATACTAGTTCCATGGATCATGAATACGATATTTCATAATGTTGTGGAACGAGTCAAATTTTCAAATACATGACATAATTAAGTTAATTTAACAAAATAATTAAGTTAATATAACAACTTTTTAATTTTTTCAATAATATTTTTGTTTTTTTTTTCTTTTTTCTTAATTTATATCTAAAAATTCCTCTATGGAATAGAAGGAGTTGTCATTCAGAAATTCTTTTAATTTCTTCTTAAATACTTGTTGGTTATCTGTCAGACTTTTGATACTATTTGGTAAGTGACCAAAGACTTTAGTGACAGTATAATTCACACCTTTCTGTGCCAAAGTTAGATTTAATCATGAATAGTGAAGATCATCCTTTCTTCTAGTATTGTAGTTATGCACACAGCTATTACTTTTGAATTGGGTGTTGTTGTTAATAACAAATTTCATAAGAGAGTATATATACTGAGAAGCTACTGTGAATATCCCTAGATCCTTAAATAAATGTCTGCAAGATGATCTTGGGTGGACTCCAGCTATTATTCTGACTACACGCTTTTGTGCAATAAGTACTTTATTCCTCAGTGATGAATTACCCCAAAATATGATGCCATATGCAAGCAATGAGTGAAAATAGGCATAGTAAGCGAATTTACTAAGATGTTTATCACCAAAATTTGAAATGACCCTTATTGCATAAGTAGCTCAACTCAAGCGTTTCAGCAGATCATCAATGTGTTTCTTCCCATTTAATCTCTCATCAATAGACACACCAAAAATTTTGAATATTCTACCTTAGCTATCTGCTTCCGATTAATGTCTATATTTATTAATGGTGTCATACCATTTGCTGTATGGAACTGTATGTACTGTGTCTTATCAAAATTCAGTGAGAATCCGTTTACGAGGAACCACTTAGTAATTTTCTGAAAGACATTATTGACAATTTCATCAGTTAATTCTTGTTTGTTAGGTGTGATTACTAGACTTGTATCATCAGCAAAGAGAACTAACTTTGCCTCTTCATGAATATAGAATGGCAAGTCATTAATATATATTAAGAACAACAAAGGACCCAAGACTGGCCCTTGTGGAACCCCATTCTTGATAGTTCCCCAGTTTGAGGAATGTGCTGATCTTTGCATATTATGAGAACTGCTTATTTCAACTTTCTGCAATCTTCCATTCATGATTTACACAATCAAAAGCCTTTGAGAGATCACAAAAAATCCCAATGGGTGGTGTTCGGTTATTCAGATTATTCAAAATTTGATTGGTGAAAGCATATATGGCATTTTCTGTTGAAAACCCTTTCTGGAAACCAAACTGACATTTTGTTAGTACTTCATTTCTACAGATATGTGAAGCTACTCTTGAATACATTACTTTCTCAAAAATTTTGGATAAAGTTATAGAAGGGAGAATGGACGGTAATTGTTGACATCAGATCTATCCCCTTTTTTATGCAAAGGTATAACAACAGCAAATTTCCGTCTATCAGGGAAAATGCCCTGTTCCAGAGAGTTATTACACAGGTGGATGAGAATCTTACTTATCTGTAGAGAACAAGCTTTTAGTATTTTGCCATCAATTCCATGTGAGTTTTTACTTTTAAGCACGTTTATTATTTTACTAATTAATTACAATATCGATCTACTGTCATTGAAGGATTTCTAGTGTCATCATCAATAGTATCCGCTTCAGGCTGGTCTCTCAATAACTAGTAAGAATTTAGGAAACTACTGATTTCAAAATTATACAAGTGTCTTCTAAGTAGGCTGTTTAGGTTTTCTTATTGGTAACTCCACGTCGTGCTCTGTATGAAAATCACTGGCTGAGCTGTGTGCAGTCTGTGGCTGGTTTGCATTGTTGTTGGCTATTGTAGCGTTGGGCAGTTGGCTGTTAACAGCGCGTAGCATTGCGCAGTTGGAGGTGAGCCGCCAGCAGTGGTGAATGTAGGGAGAGAGATGGCGGAATTTTGAGAGCGGACGATCTGGACGTGTGTCCATCAGAAAGAATAAATTTGTAATATTGGATATCATGGACTGATATATATATTATGACTTTTGAACACTATTAAGGTAAATACATTGCTTGTTCTCTATCAAAATCTTTCATTTGCTAACTATGCTTATCAGTAGTTAGTGCCTTCAGTAGTTTGAATCTTTTATTTAGCTGGCAGTAGTGGCGCTCGCTGTATTGCAGTAGTTCGAGTAACGAAGATTTTTGTGAGGTAAATGATTTGTGAAAGGTATAGGTTATCGTTAGTCAGGGCCATTCTTTTGTAGGGATTATTGAAAGTCAGATTGCGTTGCGCCAAACATATTGTGTATCAGTTTAGTGTTGATCAGAATAAGTTAAGAGAGAAATGTCTGAGTACGTTCAGTTCTGCTCAGCTGATAGAAAATCAAATAATGTAAGAGGTTTATCTGCATAGTAATTCATTAATTTTTCTAAGGAGAAGTTTCAGTCTCTCAGACACACTATTAGTTCAAACAGAAACGTAAAAGTTACGTTATTACAATTCAGAGAAATATATCCAGGGCCACCAAACTGCTTTCAATAGCGGTTAAACCTTGACAGTAGGGATCTACAACGGAATGTCTCAGCACTCCAGGCCCTCGTAAATGTTAATGATCACACCACATACACCTTAAAACATAACGTATTAAACCAATTAAAATCAACACACTGAAGACCCGACAGTAGGAGCAGCGACGGCTGCCTAAGGAAAATACAGTCAACCGCACAGAACCCAGTAGTGGATTCCGACCACAATTTACAGGACAAGCGAGGACCTTACCCTCTTGCTTGTTCGACGAAGCCAGTCGCCGCAGATCCCGATGCCAGGAGACATGAAGCAAGCGGAAAAAACATCAAAGGCTTCCCAGTAACGTCTCTTTCCACGCCGGTGATATTTCCCACGGCGTCGTCACCCGGGTAACATCCCCTTTTAGACGTGCCCTGCTTGCTGGCTGTCCCCGGACTTCGGCTTTCCGCCATAGTTCCCAAAACGCCGTTACTGCTAGGCGTCCAAAAGCAGAATCACCCCCTCTTCCTCAGCATTTCTTCTCGCTCCCGGTCGACCCGGTAGGTGGCACCAGAGCTCGCTCTGCACACACCACCGGAAAGATGACCCATACCGGCGGCGGGAATATCGCTGATTGAGCCGCACGGCTCTGTTATACTTCGAAATGATGGTTTAATTAAATCATCAAGTAATGCTTTCAACAGTCAGTGATAGCTGTAAATTATGAAGCACTTCTGTGTCAAAGGAATGTATCAAGTAAATGTTTTGGAAGGAAAATCAGCATTGGCCGTATTTTGTTGTTTTAGTGTCAGCAAAATAGATTTTGCACAAGCTTGTGGTTACAGCTTGATACCAGTGCCTACCAATTTTAATTGTATATCACAGCACCGAGGATGGTCACTAAGTGACCGAAAATCGATTTTGCTGACAATAAAACAACAAAATACGGCCAATGCTGATTTTCCTTCCAATTCTATCGACTATTTGGCCGTGGTGCACACAACACGCCATGGAGTCGCCAAGTAAATCTTTTTATTATTCACGTAATAAAGTGAACTAGTATTTCAGATGTTGTAATTGCGATGAACCATCTCCCAGAGCACTCAAGGAAGCCGCAGTTATGGCCGGACGATTGTAGTTTCGTTTCATAAACGGCATGACCGCTAAACACGGAGCACATTCGCTAGTGAGACCAGCAAGGGGAAGGAAATAGGGACCCTCCCTTGTCTTAGGAAACTGCCACCATGCACGGTAATTAGCCTGGAGGAGGTACGTAAAGAATAATGAACAATGATCATTTCCGACGCGCGTACTGTGCTTGAACCTACGCACCCTCCCCGCTTGTGGTAAGGCGAAGTTCTAAAGTAATTCACGAAATATACTGCGTCACGTGCGGAGGACGTCCCGTAAAGCTGCATCCGACGGCCGAAGGAGTGCCGTCAACGACTGCCGCACTCTGGATTGGCCTTGGCGGGCAAGCACTTGGCGGGGCGCTCTCCGCGGGGCGAATAACCCGAGCTGTCTCGGCGTGTGGCGGTCGCGTGAGGGCCGCGCAGCTGCGGGGCCGTGTCGCGCGCGCCCGGAGTGCCACTGCGATCCCCACTAAATCTCCGGCCAACCGCGCGGCGCCCGCTGAAAGGACGCGCGTTGTGCCGCCGCCAGAGGAGAGCGGGCTTGCTGCGGCGCAGGCCAGGCACCGCCCCTGCCGCGCCCGGCGCCGCGCTGCCCGTGTGAAAAATTACTGCCGACACTCGGAGGCGTGCGCGACAGGCGCCAGCCCTTTTTACGACTCGACGGATTGCCGGCGCCTTCGGCCGTCTGTACGTGCCCTCGGTTCTACTGCTGGCGTCTTGGCGGCACGGACGAATGCACTTCTCTTCACGGCTCTGCAGACCCTTGCCTCCGGCTATTGACAGTTTTTTTTTAATTTATTCTGTAGTGACACTCAGTGTATGCTACTGCTAGCACACCATGCCCAGAATGGACGCCAAAGTTATGGCAAAGTGAAATGCGCTCATATAAATTAGTTTCGTTTTAGCCGGGCGCCAGGCATGGTCCTCACCGATAAAACCAGAAGTCATCTCTTTGCTTAAATGAGACTTCAGTCCTGCATGAGGGCATCTTAGTGTAAATAAAAAAAAATGGTTCAAATGGCTCTGAGCACTATGCGACTTAACTTCTGAGGTCATCAGTCGCCTAGAACTTTGAACTAATTAAACCTAACTAACCTAAGGACATCACACACATCCATGCCAGAGGCAGGACTCGAACCTGCGACCGTAGCGGTCACGCGGTTCCAGACTGAAGCGCCTTTAACCGCACGGCCACACCGGCCGGCTCAGTGTAAATCGTTAGAATTGAGTTTGGTCGTTTTACTGAGAGGACATGCTTCGTTACGAAATAAATCCGACCATATGTTTAATACGAACATGTCTCTCTTACACTTTCAGTTGAAAAATTCAAAGTGTCACACTGAAATAATAACGGTACAAGTAAAATTGCTTTGTTTTCTGGTCTCTTTAGCACATAACACTCTTCCTTAAGAATGCCTAAACTCATTCAGTATTGTTTAACTGTTTAGCTCGTTTCACAATCGTCTTAAGGGAGTGTAGGACGTCAAACGGGCCGACTTGGAGCAGGAGAGGCACCACGGGACATTTTAATTTCCACTGTCTATACTTTTACAAATAAATTCATAAAACTTTGAGAGCATGACCAGGAAGAATTCAGAATTCACAAAGTTCGAAAACATAAAGAAGTAACTTTTTTTTACATCTGAAATTTCATCATATTTTTCACTTACTAATGGGAGCATTTGTTGCTATAGGTATACTTTTCTTCATAAGTAAGAGAGATTCTTCGATGAATTTTGCGCAGCATACAAAACACACTTAAAGGTGTATGAAACTCTACAATATTCCAAATCTATTAAAAACTGTGGTAAAAATTGAGGTAATTAACTATAAAATATGTGTTTTTTCTAAACATGACATTTAAAATATAGCAGCTCATTCGTTTTCTCATAAATTAAATAAATTCTAGAGTTTCATACACCTGTAAGTATGGTATGTATGCTGTGAAAAATTCATCGACGAATCTCTCTAACTTATGAAGAAAAGTGTATCTATAGCAACAAATGCAGCCATTAGTAAGTGAAAAAATGATGAAATTTCACACGTAAAAAAAAATTATAATGTTTTCGAAGTTCCACTGCTATGAGTGTGAATCCTAAATCCTTCGTGGTGATGCTGACAAAATTTTATGAATTTATTTGTAAAAGTATAGACACTGGAAATTAAAATGTCCTGTGATGCCTTTCCTGCTCCAAGTCAGCCCGTTTGATGTCCTATCCCCCTTAAGGAACCCATTGCTAAGTTACGTTTCAGCAGCAATTAAAAATGTAATCACTGATAACGGAAGCCTTCTCATTAAAGTTTTACTATAGTAAGTTCCTACAAGACTGTTACTGATTAACTAACGTGACACGGTTTTAACAATAAATCTCAAAACTAATCCCTCGCGTCTTTCGGCAAAATATCTGAAATACTGACACACTTTTCTCCGATGAATCGACGTCACTCTATCTAGTGTATATTATACTTTCTAGCAAAGACAGATCTGCGATGCAGCTGTGCGCGACCGCTCCGTGCTGAAGCCCGAGAACGACCCTGTTACACGCACACCAATGGAGCGCGTGATCACTGCTGCTGGGGCACTGTTGTCGTCATACAGAAGCCGTGGTCTAGGGGTAGCGTCTTTGATTCATACTCAAAACTTCTTCGGTACCGGGTTCTATCCGTGCCACGGCCTAAATTTTGATAAATAATCAGCATTGGCGGCCGAAGACTTCCGGCAGAAGAAGTCAGCCTCATCCAACCAACGGCCTTGCCGAAAAGGGCGGAGGAGCAGATAGAGGTTCAGGGCACTCTCTTGTCCTAGGGGTGGGAAATTGCTCCTAAAGACGGAAGAATCAGCAATGATCAACGACATGAGGATGCAGAAGGCTCTGGAAACCACTGCATTAAAGACACGTAACGTGTGTCCACAGGACAAGTGGCCTGTAATTGAGGAAGTGTCATGATGATCTCTCCATTGGCAAAAGATTCCGGAATAGTCCCCCATTCGGATCTCCGGGAGGGGACTGCCAAGGGAGAGGTTACCATGAGAAAATGATTGAATAATCAACGAAAGGATAACGTTCTACGAGTTGGGGCGTGGAATGTCAGAAGCTTGAACATGGTAGGGAAACTAGAAAATCTGAAAAGGGAAATGCAAAGGCTCAATCTAGATACAGCAGGGGTCAGTGAAGTGAAGTGGAAGGAAGACAAGGATTTCTAGCCAGATGAGTATCGGTTAATATCAACAGCAGCAGAAAATGGTATAACAGGTGCAGGATTAATTATGAATAGGAAGGTAGGGCAGAGGGTGTGTTACTGTGAACAGTTCAGTGACCTGGTTGTTCTAATCAGAATCGACTGCAGACCAACACCGACAACCATAGTTCAGGTATACATGCCGACGTCGCAAGCTGAAGATGAACAGATAGAGAAAGTGTATGAGGATATTGAAAGGGTAATGCAGTATGAAAGGGGGGCGAAAATCTGTCATGGGCGACTGGAATGCAGTTGTAGAGGAAGGAGTAGAAGAAAAGGTTACAGGAGAATATGGGCTTGGGACAAGGAATGAAAGAGGAGAAAGACTAATTGAGTTCTGTAACAAGTTTCAGCTAGTAATAGCGAATACCCTGTTCAAGAATCACAAGAGGAGGAGGTATACTTGGAAATCGACGGGAGATACGGGAAGATTTCAATTAGATTACGTCATGGTCAGACAGAGATTCCGAAATCAGATACTGGATTGTAAGGCGTACCCAGGAGCAGATATAGACTCAGATCACAATATAGTGGTGATGAAGAATAGGCTGAAGTTCAAGACATTAGTGAGGAAGAATCAATACGCAAGTCGCTGAGGAATGAAATAAATAGGAAGTGGAGGGAAGCTAAGACGAAATGGCTGCAGGAAAAATGTGAAGACATCGAAAGAGATATGATTGTCGGAAGGACAGACTCAGCATACAGGAAAGTCAAAACAACCTTTGGTGACATTAAAAGCAACGGTGGTAACATTAAGAGTGCAACGGGAATTCCACTGTTAAATGCAGAGGAGAGAGCAGATAGGTGGAAAGAATACATTGTAAGCCTCTATGAAGGTGAAGATTTGTCTGATGTGATAGAAGAAGAAACAGGAGTCGATTTAGAAGAGATAAGGCACGCAGTATTAGAATCGGAATTTAAAAGAGCTTTGGAGGACTTACTGTCAAATAAGGCAGAAGGGATAGATAAAATTCCATCTGAATTTCTAAAATCATTGGGGGAAGTGGCAACAAAACGACTATTCACTTTGGTGTGTAGAATATGTGAGTCTGGCGATATACCATCTGACTTTCGGAAAAGCATTATCCACACAATTCCGAAGACGGCAAGAGCTGACAAGTGCGAGAATTATCGCACAATCAGCTTAACAGCTCATGCATCGAAACTGCTTACAAGAATAATATACAGAAGAATGGAAAAGAAAATTGAGAATGCGCTAGGTGACGATCACTTTGGCTTTAGGAAAAGTAAAGGGACGAGAGAGGCAATTCTGACGTTACGGCTAATAATGGAAGCAAGGCTAAAGAAAAATCAAGACACTTTCATAGGATTTGTCGACCTGGAAAAAGCGTTCGACAATATAAAATGGTGCAAGCTGTTCGAGATTCTGAAAAAAGTAGGGGTAAGCTATAGGGAGAGACGGGTCATATACAATATGTACAACAACCAAGAGGCATTTTTTCCCGCGCCCGGGTTCCCGGGTTCGATTCTCGGCGGGGTCAGGGATTTTCTCTGCCTCGTGATGACTGGGTGTTGTGCGCTCTCCTTAGGTTAGTTAGGTTTAATTAGTTCTAAGTTCTAGGGGACTGATGACCATAGATGTTAAGTCCCATAGTGCTCAGAGCCATTTGAACAACCAAGAGGGAATACTAAGAGTGGACGATCAAGAACGAAGCGCTCATATTAAGAAGAGTGTAAGACAAGGTCGTAGCCTTTCGCCCCTATTCTTCAATCTGTACATCGAGGAAGCAATGATGGAAACAAAAGAAAGGTTCAGGAGTGGAATTAAAATACAAGGTGAAAGGATATCAATGATACGATTCGCTGATGACATTGCTATCCTGAGTGAAAGTGAAGAAGAATTAGATGATCTGCTGGACGGAATGAACAGTCTAATGAGTACTCAGTATGGTTTGAGAGTAAATCGGAGAAAGACGAAGGTAATGAGAAGTAGTAGAAATGAGAACAGAGAGAAACTTAACATCAGGATTGATGGTCACGAAGTCAGTGAAGTTAAGGAATTCTGCTACCTAGGCAGTAAAATAACCAATGAGGGATGGAGCAAGGAGGACATCAAAAGCAGACTCGCTATGGCAAAAAAGGCATTTCTGGCCAAGAGAAGTCTACTAATATCAAATACCGGCCTTAATTTGAGGAAGAAATTTCTGAGGATGTACGTGTGGAGTACAACATTGTATGGTAGTGAAACATGGACTGTGGGAAAACCGGAACAGAAGAGAATCGAAGCATTTGAGATGTGGTGCTATAGACGAATGTTGAAAATTAGGTGGACTGATAAGGTAAGGAATGAGGAGGTTCTACGCAGAATCGGAGAGGAAAGGAAAATGTGGAAAACTTAAGAAGAAGGGACAGGATGATAGGACATCTGGTAAGACATGAAGGAATGACTTCCATGGCACTAGAGGGAACTGTAGAGGCTAAAAACTGTGGAGGTAGGCAGAGATTGGAATACGTCAAGCAAATAATTGAGGACGTAGGTTGCCAGTGCTACTCTGAGATGAAGAGGTTAGCACAGGAAAGGAATTCGTGGCGGGCTGCCTCAAACCAGTAAGTAGACTGATGTCAAAAAAAAAAAAAAAAAAAAAAAAAATTAATTCCAGCAAGATTATGCCCCGTCCAGATGAAATACTCATTCAACTACGAAAAGTGCAGAAACTAGCGGTAAGTAAGTAGTACAATATTGCCACGTCATGACATCAAAGACAGCAGTATCCTTTACAACGATCTCTGCCTTTCGCCGTCAAGTGTTCTACCCCCTTGAGCTATCCAACTTCGGCTCACGTCCCGTCCTCACACCTTAATTTTCACTGCTACCTGTGGATAATTCAGTGAGCAGAGAACTCGGCCTCAAAGCTAAAGGTCCTAGGTTTGAGTACCAGTTCGGTAATAGTTCGAATCTGCCCCTAAATTTCAGTTCTGCGCACATTTGGTTGCAGAGTGAAAATTAATCCTGGACACAATGTCCTGGGCCGTGGATAGGCCATTTTCTCAAATTCCCCTTTCTTTCAGCAGTACTTGTCCCGCAAGGTATGCAGAACTGTGAAGTTTGGAAGTCAGGAGAGGAAGTACCCGTCGAAAGAAAGCAATGAGAGCAGGTCGTACACATGCGCGCATACCTCAGCTGGTTGAGCCTGTCACCAACCTGGTGAGCCTGGCAAAGTTCCCAGGTTCGAGTTTTGATTGGGCAATGAATTATAATCTCTCAGGGAGCTTTCAAATCAGCGCATACTCCACAGTAGAGTCAAAAATCATTTATGGGTAGTACGCCCAAATTATTAGAATAAGGAAGTGAGTACAAGTGTCTAGGATGTCAGGGCGCTTTGGCTAAATTTGTGTAAGGCTATCGGTTCTATCAGCAAGCTTCGTGATATGGTCTCACCCACGTATTGGTTGTTGAAGTTGAAGAAATTGCTCTCTTTGGGTGATCACATGCCGTGGTGCGTGTGATGAGCTGCCGCCTCACACCTCGGTGACTGGCACGCTCGTGGAAAGTTATCAGCGGCTGGTGGTGGTTGAACGCTTCTGTTCTTTTGTCCGAGTAAAGGGTATTAAGACTCATATCCGCCGTCTGAAGATAACCCTTTGTTGAGGTATACTCTGACATCAAGATGCATCTTCAGTAAGTGGGATAAGAAAGTAATTTAAATTAGCACAAACCGGAATGGAATGGAACTACGCATGAAGTGAAAATACAAAAGAGGTATCAAAGTATTTGGAATTGAACAGAATGAGAGTGTTAACGAGAATGTCTAGTGAATAACATAAAAAAAAAAAAAATACTGAAAGTAAATAAGCTGATTCAACGTCCGATTATAATGTGTGCGGTACATTATATGTTTTTGTCTTGTACAGAGTATTTCTAATCTGTATTAGTACCAGACTGGCATCACAAAGAGTAACAAAGTCGAATGCTGGTGAAAATGAGCCTCAGTCTGGAATGAAATCTAGCATAGCCTGGGATGCGTATCTGCACAGCATGGAACAGACTGAAGCCAGAAACGGATCGGATCAGCATGAAAGAGAAATTGTTCCAAGTCCTCAAAGTATCCACAAGAAGTCCCTATACGATATCTCCACAAAAATGTTTTTATACAGAGGATCTTCCACTGCCAGGTGAGGACGTTTTGACTTACATCCTCCCCCCCCCCCCAACCATCCCCACCCCATCCCCCATCATACGCTTCCAGAGCTCTGAATTCTGATCATATCGCCTTATCATTGGCAGCTGATATAACACTGACAGTCAGTAACCAAATCCTCCAGGTCAGTTCTCCTCGTTCCACAGTTTCAAATATCAGCTGGATTACAAGTCTCTAAAATTTTGTGCTTGCGACTATTTGTTTGGCAGTCTCGCATCGTCGTGTTAAACAAACGTTCTGACGGCGTCACGTTCCCTGAAGGTCTACCACTTGACGTCAGGCTGACGAATCGTGGTATGACTCTATTACGCTCACACTTTAGCGGCACTGAGTGGCGTCAGGGTGGTTAAACAGCTGCCTGAAAGTAGCACGCAAGTTATGCTATTCCAGAAGGCGCTGGTTTACCGAAGGGATCAGTATTTTTAGCGCAGAAAGCCTTCGGAAAGCCCTCGATCCAGTGGCCACGAAATTGTTCAAAATTGTCAAATGTGTGTGAATTTCTAAGGCACCAAACTCCTGAGGTCATGGGCCCCTAGACCTACACACTACTTAAAATAACTTATGCTAAGAACAACACACACACCCATGCCCGAGGGAGGACTCGAACCTCCGGCGGGAGGTTCAAAAGGCTGTGAGCACTATGGGACTCAACTGCTGAGGTCATTAGTCCCCTAGAACTTAGAACTAGTTAAACCTAACTAACCTAAGGACATTACAAATATCCATGCCCGAGGCAGGATTCGAACCTGCGACCGTAGCGGTCTTGCGGTTCCAGACTGCAGCGCCTTTAACCGCACGGCCACTTCGGCCGGCCTCCGGCGGGAGGGGCCGCACAGTCAGTGACATGGCGCCTCTAACCACTCAGCGCGGCCACGAAAATGTAGTACGAAGACCTTTCCCTTGAGTCGAACTAACTTGACGGCGCGTCTCCTCCCTTAACCATCAACCTTTCGTGGAGATACCTCCAGTGAAAAAAAGTAAGCTGTGAGCATGTCCATCCTACATATCATATGATCACATGCCTAACGAGAAAGGTTTCCTGAGCAATTTCAACTAAAGTTTTGCAAATAAACTCTTACACCGTATTTACTGCATCAGAAGTTGTACTTGGCAATGTCCACGACTTGATCAAAGGTATCCCGACACCCCTATGTGATGCGGAATTGACCACTCGATGTCACCAGAGGCGGACCCGTCAGAATAAAACAAGGTTGGACTACAGTGTTATCAGTAGAGAAGTAGTTAAAGGAAGTATAGATCGATCAGAGCACAGTGACGTAGTGACATCAAACGCTGACAATTCATTGGGTGCCTCCTGAGCAACTAATCCATCAGGGGAATTTCAACACTTCTGAAGGTGTCCAAGTCGACTGTTGTGATTGTGACGTCGAATCACAAAGGAATAACTGCACCTAAATCACGACCAGACAGTCAACATGCACTGACGGGCAGGAACCGTCGAACGGTGCGGTGAGTGACTGTAAAAGATCTACTGAAATCAACGGAGGGAATCACTTCCAAAGCACCGCTAACAGTACACTAGCACGATGGCTGTGCGTAAGGAGTTAACTGGAAGATATATACGTCGAAGAGCTCCTGATAAGGCACACACTTCTTTAGTCGGTTATAAGAGACGAATGAGGTGGTTTAGAGCGCGACGTCACTGAAAAGTGAATGATCAGAAATGGGTGATTCGGGCCGATGTATCCGATGGCAGGTTTTGTGCTTCGTGAATGCATGAAGGAAGTTACCTATCGCCACGTGTATGCCAAAAGCGAATTACGGAGAAGGTGGACTTTACGTGTGACGACGTTTACCGTGGTTAGCGTGTGGTCGCCTCATTGCACTTAGGACAACGCAAATGCTGTACGACATGAAAACATTTCTCAGCGTTGTGTACTGCGTACAGTAGAGGAACAGTCTGGAAACACTGACTGCTCTATCAGCATTGCAATGACCCCTAGCATGAAACAGCGTGTGAGAGACAGTGGTTTGTGGACGACAACATTCCTGAAATGGCCTCGCCGCCTACACTCCCGACCTGATCTCAATGGAACACCTTTGAAGTGAGGCAGCACGTTGAATTTGCTCCAGTCACCGGCGTCCAACAATGCCATCTTCTCTGATTTCTTATCCTGAAGAAGCAAAAAATGGTTCAAAAGGCTCTGAGCACTATGGGAGCTAATATCTGAGGTTATAAGTCCCCTAGAGGTTAGAACTACTTAAACCTAACAAACCTAAGGACATCACACAACCTGCGACCGTAGCGGTCGCGCAGTTCCAGACTGTAGCGCCTAGAACCGCTCGGCCACTCCGGCCGGCTGAACAAGCATGTGCTACCACGCCTGAGGAGACATATATTCATCGAAAATTTCTCCAGCAGTTCAAATTCTCATAAAGGCGAAGAGTAGGCACACCCCATAATAAAGTCCACCGACAAGTGTCCGGATACTTTTCTTTCGTACAGCGTATTTCATTTCGACAACTCTCAATGCCTGAAGATGAAGTCATGACAGGCTTCGAAATCCATCCCAGATAAAGCGAACAACATACGCAGATGATGGGAAAATTAGTGTGGTCCAAAATAAACTGATCAACACCTAAATTCCCTATCATCCAGCATCAAGGAAGGTCTTTTTGCTTCTAATTAACAGTAATTTTAAAATTAAATGAAATATAGGTGTGACAAATGTACTTGTCAAAGAAGCGTAGTCGAAATTAGTTAATCGCACGATGAAGTTAACATCGCATCACGATCTACTATGGACCATGTTTGTGTTCATTAAGCATCTGGAGGCTGGCGGTTCTCACAAACACAAAATGCTGAGATCAATATGTGTTATAATCTCCCACAATGCAAAGCAGTTTACGCAACAGCTTGTGCAATTTACTTTACGCTCTAACATGAGTTGAACGACGAGCATATTTGACATAATCACATAATCGCACGTGTATCAAGTTCATTAACAGTCTGGTACATTGTTATGTCGCAACATGAAATGCATAACAAATTAAAAATAATCGCCTCTTCGGCCGTATATTTCAAGTAATTTGTGTTATAATGCACTTCACCCAGAAGAAATCTGTATTGCTAAATGGCTAAAACTGTCACCAGTTTCTGTTGCAGGTTACCTATTTCACTACTTGCAGGAGAAACCAAAATCTGATTTTTAGTACTTAACATATATTTCGAATTTAAAAATTGGAAATACCGTCGTAATCTACTTAGTGGGAGGTAAGCTAACGTTAAAGATTTAGCGCAGTAATTCACGTATTAATGTCGGAAGATTTGCACGCGTTCCGAGGTAGTGTAACACATAAAATATTTTCTACAGCAATTATACCTCTCAAGCAGTGTTTTCACATCTGAGTTCCAGTCATTAAATAAATGAAGGTAAGGAATTACAACTTCATGTAACAGGCATCAGTTCAACAACAGGAAATAATTTTCACACTAGAGTCGAGTGAAATATTTTATATTCATAAGTAATGGTAGTATAGGTGAGAAACACACAGTACGAGACATAACGATAAAGTGTAAACATCACCACCTCAGCTGTACACAGTAACTGAAAATGGACTCAATACGGATACTGCACGGTCCTTCAGAACGGGATCTTGCAAAACCTGATTTTATGGATGATTTATAGAAACGCTAAATTTATAAGAGAAGGACAATGTTAAACCTCTCTCCGAGCGTCTTCGAGACAGAAAGAATTTATCAGCGAACGCTTCGTTTTGCGCGTAGTCTTCGGTGACCGACTTCGTGGAACTGTGGGCGGCGAGGGGAATGACCTGGAAGGGAAAGGAAAGAAGCTAAAGCGGATTTCTTGATTTTATCTTAAAGACTTATGACTCATCTCTGGTCGACAACCTTCTGAGAGATATCGATCAAAGACTCAGAAATTGTTAGAAAGCTTTCCAAGTTCCATAACCTCAAATAACGGAAACTAAGTGGAAGAGCGACCGAGACTATATGGATCGCAGAGCGAGAAGCACTTCGCAAGCACGGTGGACAGAATTATCTCACTCCGAATTAGCTGCGGAAAGGGCGAGTTCCTGGCTCCATACTCTAAGAGAATTGAAAAGCTGCACCCTTTCTTTATATGATAAGAAAATTTGACACAGTTAGCTCCGGAGATTTTTGAAAATTGTTACATGATCTCTCTTCACTCCTCTATCGGTAGTTCTTGATGAAATTTGGCTGCTGTAGATGTTGACACGGTGCCAACGCTTCCCTTGAATAAGCTAATCACGTATTAAACAAATTGAACAGATTAAGATCATCACCATTTCTACACTGGGGCAAATGTTCTTCTGCAAATACCGTTTCTGGGTAATTTAGCTACATATAAATGTCAACGCCATGGAATCTGATGGTTAATTCAAAATACATTGCAAATGCTTTTCGCAAACACATCTCATGTGAAATCTCAGTGGTACATATCAGTACAAAGAGAAATTTCTCTTTTTTAGTCACCAGAGATTTACTATTATTCTCATTTCTTCAGACGATAAAAAATGTAACAGATATGGAAACTTGGTCTAAATATTGTCCTAGTAGCTACCATTGAGCTATTTGTTGAGGACATAATTCCTTTCAACATTTCGAACCTCATTTTAAACAGAAAACCTAGGTGTATCTGGTTACTTTTCCGGAGCCAACCGAAGGAAGAGTGAACAGTTCAACGTCCATGTCAGTTCCGGATCATTATCATCTGCCTCACTGCTGATTAACCCAACCCAGTCCTCAGATATTTTTGCAGGCGGCAACGCGAAATCTAAATTGCACTTAATGAGGGATTCGAATCGTGATATTCCCGTGTGTACGAACAGTACCGTCGACGTTGATCAAATAAGTCTTCAATGAAACAGACTACAAAAAACGAAACAAACAAGCAGTTTACGAAGAATTCGAAGAAACAGATTACTTTTCTTCTACTTTTTCTTTCCTACAGTAGGTTAACGACACTTGGTGAACAGCAATAGTACTTTTCCACATCTCCATTAAGTCATAAAGTATTCGTTACACAAACAAGTATTTCGGAGTAGGTAAGGAAATTAGATGTTCTAATAATCCAGACTGAAGAAAAATGGAATCCAGCCAAAACATTTAAAATGCGGCGGTGCATAACCTGAAAAAATACATATATGTAATATTTGATGTTTTACAGTAGGCTATCCTGTCTTCTGCCATCGGACGCTACCGTTTTGTAGATAATGCAGCTGAACTGACCGTTTGATTATGACTGCGGTCCACACTTCCTCTGTCTAAATCATTCTCAAGATCATCCAAATTGGCAACAACAATCCTTTTGCCAAAACCACTTCATTGTTATCGAAATATTATCCACAATAATAGAAACATATAAGGGGCGTTCAAAAAGAAACGAGCCGGAGTCTGGAATGCGCAAACCGGTGACCGGTGGGTAATATCGTGGCGTGTTTACCAACGTGTGGTTCCGACCAGAGCGTGAAGTTCACCGCCCGTCGCTAGACGCTGTGACTACACAAAGGCAGCAGCAGCATGCATCAATCGTCCAACGCTGCCAGTCGCATAGCAAACAGTGACATGGACGCGTCGAAAGACGAGCAAAGAGGTGTTGTTCGTTTTCTGAGATCAGAAGGAGTAGGAGGAACAGACATACATCGACAAATGTCACAAGTGTATGGTGAACACTGCATGTCCCTTGCAGGGTCAAGGCGTGACACAAGCGCTTCAGGGAAGGACGGGTGTCGTTAGCCGATGATGCACGGTCTGGAGCATAACACTGCATTACCGATGACATCATCCCGCTGGTGGATGCACTCATTACCCAGGACCGCTGAGTGACAATGAAAGCCTTAACCATCGTGGTCGGATTGAACGTCGGAAGTGTTCACACCATCATGAAGGAACGACTGCGCATGCGCAAAGTATGTGCCCAGTGGGTTACCTCGCAGTCTTCAACGATGCCAGTAAGTGTATCGAATGGCCCTCTGTCTCGCTCATCTGCAGCGCTATGCTCGGGAAGGGGATGAATTCCTGGCACGAGTGGTGGAGATGTGCCATGGTGTCATCACTTCGAACCAGAATCAAAAAGACAAAGTCTCCAGTGGAAGCATCCAGGGTCTCCACCACCAAACAAAGCCATGAACATCCACACGAGTGCAGGACAGGTTATGCTGACGTTCTTCTTTGACTAAGATGGCCGCCTCCTGATTCACTTCCTGCAGCACGGGACAACAGTGAATCCCCAGCGCTACTCGCAAACCTTGACCACCCTTCGCCAAGCGATCAAATCAAAACAACCAGGCAGTCTCACCCATGGCGTCATTCTGCTCCATGACAATGCAAAGCTCCATACGCCCAACACAGTCGTGGCACTCCTGCAGAAATTCAAATTGGAAGTTGTTGGCCAGCCTCCTTCGAGTCCCGACCTCTCTCCTTGTGTCTACGCCATTTTTGGTCCCCTTAAAAAGACTCTGAGGGGCAGACGATCCACCTCGGACGACGACGTCCAGCTGCACATGCGGAGCTGGTTAACATCGCAGCCCCAGGAATTTTATGAGACAGCCATTCACCGCCTTGTGTCGCAGTGGGACAAGTGTCTCAACAGCCAGTGTCAATACTTTTAACATACAGGTACTGGTTTCTGTTATTATGCATCCAGCTCGTTTCCTTTTTAACGCCCCTCACATGTTCCCCACTACATACAAGATATCTGTCAGAATGTTTGTACTGCACTCATCCAGAGTAATTCCACTGTGCCCTGTGGCACTTTATCACCCAGAGTGGGTCTTAACACATTTGAGATGAGATCCAAGCCTCAGTCATGCACTGGCATAGCTGAAATTGTTAGTGACTGTGTACAGAATTTACTTGGTTCTAACATCGTGACATCACAAGACAGTGTGTCTTTGACAGCATTCTCTGCTAGTCAGAACAGCGTTCCACTGAGATTGCCAGTGAGCTGCAAGAGATCAGTTTTTCCATGTCGTCTATTTAAGAGAGCTAACACCAGACTATGCATTTACCTTCATGTACATGGAGCAAAACTTCTACATTCCCTCTGAAATGATTTATTCCAATGCAGAAAACGTAGCATTGTTGAGCCTCATTTTGCCACATCATTAAATACAACTGTACATAACATGTAAAGCAATGAGTTGAGTCTGCTCCCACCCAAGTAGTCCACCCCTGCTACAGACACGAGAGTACCTGTTTCAACTTATAATATATGTGCTCCACCATCTGTCACACCAAACAAGAAACACTCTGCCTTTTTGTACTTCATAACAAAGCCTTTCGGTGGATTTAGGCGTCCCAGTTTGTTTTTAACCATCATCTATCATATCCTTCCTAATTTTCTTTTTTATTCCTATAGTTTTGTTTTCAGCGTCCAAACATTGCACACTTACTGCATTGTAGCTGCTTCTGAATGAGGCCCTTGCGCCCACGCCTATAATGCTTTATGTCCATAGGAGATACACTTCGTTTCTCTCATATTCCGGCTGCCACGTCCAGCTCTTCTAACTGCACGGTTCCTCTGATGCATAATCAAATCCTTTTGGTTTCCCACACTCATTCTCCAGTACATGTTTGGTGGAAATTCCCTTAAGAGAGTATCCAATCTTCTACATTCAGCCTCCTGTGGGGTAACCATCTTTGTCTCTTTGCTTTCAGTCAACTAATAGGATTTCATCATTTACTTTTCTGCTCCTATGTAGAAAATCTTCTACTGATTTATCCAAATTTTGGGATACTCCACTGTGCTGCTCACGACAGAAACTGGTACTATTCTGTTTCTGATAGCGCTGCCAAATCCTCTTCTTTCAACTGCTGAATGTACATACATTATTCAAATCTTTGCGTTATATCACGGATGCTTTTTCCTTCACCCACTAAATATAGTTTGGGCATCTGCATCAGTCTCCCATCTTTCCAGATGCTCAGTCTTACAGCCACTTTCAGGTCATCTATGAATGCTGAGAACTGTGTAATCAGACTGACAGCAATCGAACTTGCTAATGGTGTGGCTACAATGGTTGAAGCTTTCCCTACTCTTACTTCTGCTAACTCCTAGCACATCCATGTGTTGTCTGCAGTCAGGTGGGCTACATGATCCACCAGAGACTGAATTGCCTCCTGATAGGTTGCCACTCACGTTTTTGAACGTGGCAGGGCAAAGGCTTTACTCAGAAAAGAAATCTTAAATACATACAATAACGAAAACCAACAGTGCCACATGCAAAATAGTGACAAAATTTTCCCAACCTTAGCGTCGATATGTCGACTCACACTGCCGACACCAGACAGGCGCTGACTGCTCACAAGGGGCGTGGTGGCCGTTGTCACTGGCCGCCTCCCAACATAATATTGCCCAATGTTTTCTCTGAACTGAGGAAGGTCTGTATGTCCCTAAACATACTCAAATTCCACTTTTAAATTTGTGTGGCAACCCATTTTCCCAAGCATATCTGTGTGCACAAACGGAGGAGAGCAACCAGACAGTAAGTCCACTCATCACACTGGGCTTCAAAGCTGAAAACTGGAACTGACGATGAAGTCCACACCTCCATTTTCCTCAGATGGTAGGAGTTGACATCGTAGCTATCACTGCTGTCACCACAGGCTTCTGACACCACAATGTAGGGTTCGGGAGCGTGACCCTTTGGTGGCAAATGAAGTGGGCCACTGTTGATACATTTCTGCCGTGGTCATAATTTCAAGTGTCTAATAGTGGCCAGTCAGATTACCATTACTGGTTGAGAAAGTCTTTCATCCATGTCACAGTGATGAAGTCAGAGTTGGAGAACTGGTCCTTGGTTCCTGAGACTTGGCCATCCAAAGCTGCTGAGGCAAGCAAGCATCAGCAAGAGGCCACTACGAGGTGAGTGCATCGAGTGCTCCACTCGAATATTGGTTTATGTACAGTCACTGATAGTGTGGCGCGGATGTACCCTCTACTAAATGTGGCAGACAGCAATGTGTATGGATGCATGTGTAACGACTGCTGTGTTGGCAGTGTGATGTCTGGAATGTATTTCAGTGGAAGAGTACTTTTCTCAATATTTTCCCGTCTTACCTCAGTATTTACACGTTCTTATTTGCCATCCCTTATGGATGCAAGCTCGACATTGCGTCGAGCTGAGTCCGTCGTTATAAATACACTGGGCAATCTGGTCAGTGGAATTGTGTGGCTCGCAAAATATGCTGAATTGTGAATGCTACGCGATTTTAGTTGGCTCCACACTGCAAAGGGTTTTGTCTGACAGAGAGTTATAGTACGAGGCTGGATAAAAACAAACTTCACTACGTAATTGTAGGGTCGAGCATTTGAAAGTCTATGAAATAAACTTCGTTCTGACCCGTGGTATGACTGAGTGGGTTCTCGTCCTGCGTCCAGCAGCAACGATCTTTATTAGTTATTCGTTAGTATCTGTTCTTGTATGTTAAGTTTACTAGTCGATGTGTTGACTGCATTAAAAATGTTTAAATTGCCTTTTAGTGAGCCATGCTTTAGAAAGTGGTATTAAGTGGTACCATGTTTTATTAAAAGAGAGTTTTACTTAATCACTGGAAGTTATAATCAGCAGCTCATTAATTCTCGAAAGAGGTTGGCTATAATCTGTTAGTACTGGATGGCTAGTGCATGATTTCTTAAAAGCAAAGTAACAGCTAAGAAACAACCGTGACGCCGTTTCGTAGATGTATTTCAAATTTGAGTAGGGTTTCAAAGTAATCTGAAACTTCTTGTGTTGTGCACAAGATGTTCTTTAATTAACAATTGCTACAATTAGGTCCATTATTTGTTTAATCAGAATTCAAATTTTGGGGCAGGTTTTTATCCTTGATTGCACGGACTTTAAAATAATCGTGTTCAAATGTAATGTTTATGTTCGTTACTTGTCTAAGAAATCACATGCACAACTATGTAACCAGACTGTTGATGATATTGTAAGCAGCCACTGTTGGCGTAATATAAGGCCTGGGGGTGTGTTGTGCCCATCTCTTGTAACATCTGGTGGAACTTTGTTCTCGTTAATGACGTTCTCAGTCTTCTGAATGTAGAACTTTGTTAACTGTGGGTTCCAGTCCCAGCTCTCCTGGGTCTGAATATATCTTGTCCTTCTTGTTGTGTTTATGAATACCCTAATGCTGCATTTCATTATCTGAAGTTTAATGCTAAATTGATAGATATACACACCTTCTCAAGGAAGTCTTAAAATTTGATTATTCAGCAGGAGTGGCAGTTTAAACGTCTGCTGCATAGTGACTATGCACCATTCTTTCTATTAGCGTCTTTTTTTTCCTGCTGACTCGACGCAAGAGCCGTTCCTTACACTGGCCAAATCTATTTAGCAGCAGAGACCATGATCACACAATCAAATAAAGTTAAAGTCCAAGTGACAAACTGGAGCTGAAAGAAGCCATAATGAGTGTAAAGAGAGCAAGCGAAAAGCTATTAAAGATTCTGATGTAAAATTTTCCAAGCCGATCTGACTAAAAGTGCTAAGAGCCCTCGGTCTTATGATAGTCAGAAATTGAGTCTGAATCATCTGATCAGTCGCTCCGTTACCATTATGGCACCGAAACAGAAAAGGAGAGACAGAAAGCAGACGTATTTACTTGGATATTCAGAAACTGCTTCAGCACGGAAGATTATGATGCACTTTTCAATCATCGCACAAATGCCGAAATGTCCTGCATTGAAATACGTCAACAAGGCATAGAAAATGAAGTCGGTCAGTAGTGGAAAGACATTGTGGGATTCTACAGAGATGTATGAAGATGGTATCTGTTCTTTCGGACATGTCCGAAACAACAGATACCATCTTCATATACACTCCTGGAAATTGAAATAAGAACACCGTGAATTCATTGTCCCAGGAAGGGGAAACTTTATTGACACATTCCTGGGGTCAGATACATCACATGATCACACTGACAGAACCACAGGCACATAGACACAGGCAACAGAGCATGCACAATGTCGGCACTAGTACAGTGTATATCCACCTTTCGCAGCAATGCAGGCTGCTATTCTCCCATGGAGACGATCGTAGAGATGCTGGATGTAGTCCTGTGGAACGGCTTGCCATGCCATTTCCACCTGGCGCCTCAGTTGGACCAGTGTTCGTGCTGGACGTGCAGACCGCGTGAGACGACGCTTCATCCAGTCCCAAACATGCTCAATGGGGGACAGATCCGGAGATCTTGCTGGCCAGGGTAGTTGACTTACACCTTCTAAAGCACGTTGGGTGGCACGGGATACATGCGGACGTGCATTGTCCTGTTGGAACAGCAAGTTCCCTTGCCGGTCTAGGAATGGTAGAACGATGGGTTCGATGACGGTTTGGGTGTACCGTGCACTATTCAGTGTCCCCTCGACGATCACCAGTGGTGTACGGCCAGTGTAGGAGATCGCTCCCCACACCATGATGCTGGGTGTTGGCCCTGTGTGCCTCGGTCGTATGCAGTCCTGATTGTGGTGCTCACCTGCACGGCGCCAAACACGCATACGACCATCATTGGCACCAAGGCAGAAGCGACTCTCATCGCTGAAGACGACACGTCTCCATTCGTCCCTCCATTCACGCCTGTCGCGACACCACTGGAGGCGGGCTGCACGATGTTGGGGCGTGAGCGGAAGACGGCCTAACGGTGTGCGGGACCGTAGCCCAGCTTCATGGAGACGGTTACGAATGGTCCTCGCCGATACCCCAGGAGCAACAGTGTCCCTAATTTGCTGGGAAGTGGCGGTGCGGTCCCCTACGGCACTGCATAGGATCCTACGGTCTTGGCGTGCATCCGTGCGTCGCTGCGGTCCGGTCCCAGGTCGACGGGCACGTGCACCTTCCGCCGACCACTGGCGACAACATCGATGTACTGTGGAGACCTCACGCCCCACGTGTTGAGCAATTCGGCGGTACGTCCACCCGGCCTCCCGCATGCCCACTATACGCCCTCGCTCAAAGTCCGTCAACTGCACATACGGTTCACGTCCACGCTGTCGCGGCATGCTACCAGTATTAAAGACTGCGATGGAGCTCCGTATGCCACGGCAAACTGACTGACACTGACGGCGGCAGTGCACAAATGCTGCGCAGCTAGCGCCATTCGACGGCCAACACCGCGGTTCCTGGTGTGTCCGCTGTGCCGTGTGTGTGATCATTGCTTGTACAGCCCTCTCGCAGTGTCCGGAGCAAGTATGGTGGGTCTGACACACCGGTGTCAATGTGTTCTTTTTTCCATTTCCAGGAGTGTAGTTAAGGCTAACCGGCCAATCACCTTCTTTTCTGTGCTGGATGCACACGCATTGCCCGAACTCTTACGATACTCGGTAAGATATCGGGCCGCGAGTAATGAGTGTAGTGGGCAGGGGCACTACGAATGTAGTGTGTGGACATTATGCTGGGAATGCGGGTCTCACGGGGAATGTCCAAGGGATAAATCCCTGCAGTCGTACTATCCTCTGTGGCCTCGGTGGGTCAGATGGATAGAGCGTCTACCATGTATGCAGGAGATCCCGGTTCGAGTCCTGGTCGGTGTACACATTTTAAACTGTCCCCGTTGATGTATATCAACGCCTGTCGACAGCTTAGGGTCTTCATTTAACTATCATTTCATTCTACAGAGATGTGTGAAAGAACTATCTGCTTTTCTAGAAGGTCGCTGAAACGACAAAATGGAGCTAAGCGACTCGAATAAAGCACACATCAGTCCCATTTTCAAACATTGTCGTTGAACCGATGAATATCATTATAGGCCCACACTAACTCGCGTTAGAAGGCTTCTGGAAAACCAAAACTCAGCTACAAGGAGCTGCGTGAGTTTAGTAATTATGGATCTTGCGAAACACAGCTCGCTCTTTGACTTAGCAAGTATCGTACCAGAGTAAGTGATCGGATTAACGACTTTCTAAAAGAGATAGATATCGACAGGTATAAGAGTTATAAATGCAGTACCACAAAGCAGTGTTAAAGAGCCACTGCTGTTCGCAAGATATAAAGGATAATTTTGCAAAATGAGAACATCCAGCTGGATGTAAACCCTGAGAGGGTAAGGACCAAGAAGTGTACGGACATCTGTCGAGAAGTTAGTTCTAAGGGAGACGCTTGAAGATGAGAATAAAAGGCCTTTCATAGTGTAGGTCTCTATGTCGGAAGTATCTTATATCTTCCTTCAAGTGACTGTATCACTCTTGCAAAGCTATTTAGGCCATATGCCTGTATGACCTCTTTTACTCTGTATCCTCTCACGGATCATTTCCTGCAGTTTGTCCCCATTTACCTAAATCATGCTGCGTAAATGTTCTAATTGACAGTGTGGGAGGCTTTATGAAGCACTTTGTAGACAACGTGGTTGCCTATGAGAACTTTGACACGTTAGAGATGTAGTATAAACACATGGTCCAATCACGGTAATATGACCACCTGTGAAAAGCCTGAATAACCATCGTTGGCAGCTTGGACATACAGGAAGACAGACTATAAGATTGTGGAAGGTTCTGCCATGGTCAGATGCGCAAGGTTTCTCGGTTGTGGATGGATGGGATGACCAGCCCGATCGAAGTTGTCCCATGGATTCTCTATTGGGTTTAAATCTGGAGAGTTTGTGGCCAAGGGATTGTGACAAACTCATTCTGGTGCTCTTCGAAGGACGCACGTACACTGGGAGCTGTGACATGTTGCACTGTCCTGCTGGTAGGTATGGTGTCTACCAGCATCGCACTGTGGAGACACAAACTGCATTCGCGGCTGAATGTTGCGTTGATCCACTGTGCCATCCAGAGTGACGAACCCACCCAGGGACTGATACGATAACGTCCACTACAACAAATGCTCCCTCCTCCAGTCTGGGTCCTTCCGACGACAGTTGAATGGCCGTAGACGACAGCGGCTTTTGGCTGATGGGGCATTCATCAGGAAAGGCCCCTTATCACCCCTCGGTGGACTTCCAGGTGTAATACTGGCGTGCTAATTCCAGGTCCCGTCGTCTATGAATAGCAGTCAGCATGGGCGTATGAACCAGGTGCCTGCTGCAGAGGCCCATGCGCAGCACTTGTCGCTGAAGAGTCGTTTTGAGACACTGTTGGTAGCTCCCTGGTTCATCAGGGAGGTCATTTGCTCGATTATTGCACTCTTCTTCGCCTGTACACATCCCGGCAGCCGTCGTTTCCCCCTGTCTTCTGTGGGCCATGGTGCCCGACAGTTGCCTCAGGGCTGATTTTGGATAGCGCCATTTTACCATGCACGGTATATTGTAACCACAACTTCATGCCAACAGTTTACAAACTTGGCGTTTCGTCCTTGGCCAAAAAGCCAACGGTCATCCTTCCGAATGACGACAATGAACTGCACTGTTTTCCGCATACCCGACATGCTTTATATACCCTCCACTGCTAGTGCTGCCACCTGCGGTCTGTATGTGGTTATTGCATGCAGAAGTCGAACATAGGCGGTGGGGACCTAAATGTGATGGAACCCAGTAAACATAATACACTGCACCTAAATGGGAGAAGAGAAACATTACTGTTTAGTTACGCTATTATTGAAAACGCGCTGTGGACAGTAATTGCCCTAAACTACCTATCTGTAAACATCTAGGACGGACAGTTGTCCTTCCAGGTTACAATTCGCGAATGGAACAGAGAAGGGATAAGGGTGGCGTGAAGGGGTGGAGAAGGGGGGGGGGCGCCACGCAACGGAATATGACTTACAGGGTATAAATGTTGATATCAGAAACAGTACTATATTTGCACTAGAGCGATTCCCGACTGCGTGGCAAATTTTACTTCCATTCTCCCTTCAATGAAAATGTGGATGTACTATTTTATTAAGGCTCCACCTTGGAATTTTTCATCTCTAAGGGAAAGGAATTGGAAAAAGTGCGATAAACAGCTACTGTGGAGCGAACATTAAATGTTCGAGCGTCAGGTGCATTGAGCAATCAAATGCATTGTTCACTTAGACAAGCGACCGATAGTATTTCCGGGTCGTCGTGTGTCGGGTAGTCAGTGAGTGGGAGACGTACCAATACTGCAGCCGCGACGGAGCAGCAGTCGCGGAGGGACCAGCAGCCCAGTTGGTCGGTTGGCGTGGAGCAGCAAGCAAGCCCCCTTCACGCGGAGTCGGGCTGGAGCCGCTGGCGGCATGAACGCGATGTTGGACTGTGAGGTGCTGCTTGCAAGTGCTACGAAGTCCGTCGCCCACCGAACTTGGACGTGAAAGTTGAGTCCTCACTTAACTTACTATCGAGCCTCAACTGTTTACATTTCTTCGTTTGATCCTGGTTGTCACTTTTGGGACATTACCGCGAGCAACAACATGTGCGTATTTAAGTCGGTTAAGCTTCCAGCCGTCTTCCTGTGAAATTTAACTTAACTTACTTATTCCCTGTTATGGAAGTTCACTAGCCGTGTCTTCTGCCTTGTGGCCGTTGACGTTCCGGTTACCTGCCCTGGTCGTTGACGTAATTTTAGGCGGTGTATTTTCCTCGTCACGTTGTTGCTGTCCAGCGCGGCGTGTAGTTCAACAGCTGCGGTGTTGTTGGTCGTTGTGGGCGCCAATATTCATTGTGTCGTGTATTGAAATCTTGTGGTCGATTTACTGGTTGCGTGGAGCGGAACTGATTTGGTTGATTGGTCAGTCGGCTGTCTGTCGGTTAGGCTGCCTCCAGATTAAGAAGTCTTTGGACAGGCTTCCTGTCTCACCTAAATGGGTGTTAGTGTTGGAAACTTCTGAGCGCCATTCATTGTGTGATTCAAATGGCTCTGAGCGCTATGGGACTTAACATCTGAGGTCATCAGTCGCCTAGAACTTAGAACTACTTAAACCTAACGAAACTAAGCACATCACACACATCCAGGCCCGATGCAGGATTCGAACGTGCGACCGTATCGATCGCGCTGCTCCAAACTAAAGCGCCTCGAGCTACTCGACCACACCGGCCGGCGTTCCTTGTGTGTAATGCAGTAGTTTCGCTGTTTAGATTTTAGTTATTTGGTTGATGTGTGGCTTTCAGCCGAATATAAATATCGCTAAAATTAATGTTCTTCTCTTGCCCTTAAGCCACAAGATTGTTATTATTTTGAATTGAGCCTTAGGCCCAATTTGCATGAAATGTTTTAAGATAAGGCCTTCTGCCTTTTGATTGAAACTCCTCTTATTGCTTAATATGCGCCCTCCAGCCTAGTTCCATTAAAGTTAAACTGCTAAGGCCTTCAGCCAAATAGATTGAAGATTTAGAAAATATTCTTGGGTGAAACCTCCAGAAAAACTTTGTGTTTCAATTTTGCTTAAGCCTTATATCTTTGGTTCTGAATGTGGCCTTCAGCCGATCTAAAGTTAATCAAAGGAGGTCGATTAAAGTTTTGAATATTTTACTTCGTTGTTGTTCAAAATGGCTCTGAGCACTATGGGACTCGACATCTGAGGTCATCAGTCCCCTAGAACTCAGATCTACTTAAACCTAACTAACCTAAGGACATCACACACATCCATGCCCAAGGCAGGGTTCGAACCTTCGACCGTAGCGGTCGCGCGGTTCCAGACTGAGGCGCCTAGAACCGCTCGGCCACTTCGGGCGGCATCCTTGTTGTAATACTTTGTGTTGATAAATAAAGTTTATATGTTGAGTGTAACTGACAAGAACTCATTTTGACCCATTTCCTCAACCTAATTCGCTATGTCCTGCTAGCCCAGGCATTTCATTCCTGTTATTCAGATTGGAATATTTATAGTATGGAAAGGTTAGTCGTCAATGGTGGTGACGTAGATGTTACAACAAAAAATTCGACAGTATCTAGTGTAGCATTCCACGAATTGCGAATGTCAATGAATTTGAGTGAAGTTAAGCGTCAAAAGTGCGTCAAAAATCGGATACTTCTATAGACCATCTGCGTCAGGAGCTGTAGTGGTAGAGCGCTTCAGAGAGAACTAGCAGAATTTCGTCAATAAAGTTTCCTGTTCATGCTGTTGTAGTAGGGGTTATTTCTACTTGCGAGGTATAGATTGGGAGAGCAATGCTACCAAAACTGTTACCAGAGAAGATATTCATGTGAAATGATTCTGGCCCGAAAGTTACTTCGAGCAGATAGAGAATCAACTTGTGTAGGTAGCGTCTTAGACCTCCTAGTAACAAAGAGACCTGAACTTCTTGAATCAGTTTGGGAGGACGACGGTTCAACAACGTTTCGGGCCTTCCTGAGTTAGGTTCCTCGTTATTTCCCTATATCACTTCAGGAAAATGCTAGGATAGTTCCTTTGAAAGGGCACAGACGATTTCCTTCCCCATCCTTTCCGAATTCGAGATTCTGCTCCGTTTCTAATGGCCGAGTGACTACGCATATTACAAGAAAGGCCGGAAAAATTTTTTGCTTACAGACTGCAGAGAGTAAACATCAAACATTCAGCGCCGAGGACGAAGATGAGGAGTACAAATGGGCAAAAAAATTCTACAGCACCATTTAGTAGGCTTTAGGTAAGTACACTCCGCCGTAAGTGTAAGGGTTGGGAAACACCCTCTGTGGTTTACAGTTGTGTTAGAAAACTGTAATGTACACAAATGGAGCTCCATCGCAGATTCAGGATACGTCAAAAGCCTAGCTGACAAACAGAAGCTGATGAACGTAATTAGAGGACTGTATAACCGACATCAATTCGTTGCAGATTTAGAGACCATGTTTATGCCCGTGCATGGTGAAGATTTTGAGAAAGAAAATCCGCTCTGTAAAAATCAACATGGATTCAAAATAAAGATCTTTAAAAATAAGCCATCCGTGGCTAGCTTAAAGCAAATCGTTTCTGCGATGGTTTTGGTGCACCTTCTACCTCCTTGGTTGGTTTGATTGTTCTGTAGAAACTTCTGGTCATAGGACTTCTTGTTCAGCGAGCAGCAGGCAGTTTGGGAACATGCATGGAGAGACTTGAATTTCAACCCCCAGTGTCGTGTGGCAGCTACCCGTGAGGTGCCGTGAGTGATGTGGATTGTGATGACAGTGGTCGGAGCAGTCGGCTGTGATGTGCTCAATGTGGCTGTCACTTGAGTAATGGCGTGGACCACTCTGCAGTTGCTAGAGGCACATATGTCTTGAAGGGCTCCATCAGCATCCCGAAGAAAAAATCAAGGTGCTGCCGGGTATTCTGGAATTCTGTGACATGGAACATAGTGAGCCCGTAACAAGCTGGTGACACTGTGGGAGACTATTACGGGAGCCTCGTCAATTCTTCTTCACTATGGCAGCCTGTGGCCCTGACGTAATGTGTAGTTTGTCTTGAAGTCTAAGCTATGATTCAGTAGCTCTCTTCTTGTGGGTGTTCAGAAACCGTAGAGCACTGTTGTACTTATTATGTTGTTCTTACGTTCTGATCACGTCTGAAATCCTAATAATGTATTTACTCTACTATCAAGTTTTGAACAGTGTCGTTACCTCAAGTTTGTTAAATTTTAAATCAGTGGCTAACGTGTGTGACAGACATCACTGATTCAGTCCCTGTGCCTTCCCTTATGTTTTAGATATGTGGGTTACTAGTGGCAACAAATTTTTGTTTCAGGCATTTCTATCCACATATTCTTCTCTGTTTAAAACATTGTGAAGGCCAGACTGATGACTGGAGTTTTAAAAAACTCACAAAGCAACGATCTGAGAGCGGGGCTTCTAAGTGTGTATTATTATTTGGAGCCAGGCTGTTAAGTCAAGTAATGTGATATTTTAATTTGCCCTCTTGTTGTAAGTTATTGAGTTGTAAATATTAATTCACTATTCAACTTCTGTGTTCTGTGGGAACTGTTAGTGCAGGAATTTCCTTTGTAGTTCCAGGCTGTTATTACTGTTTTTTGAACTGTCTGATAGAACTAAGTACGTTGGAATAAACAAAACAGCTCCTACAGGTGTATACCATTTAGGAAAGGCTGTGTGCTGGTGAATAACGTTATTTCATATTTGTGTACTCATGTTCTCAGACTTTAAGTATTAATAAATGTTCATACGTGACGTTATGTGTTTACTTTCGTATTTTTAGGCTGTCCATATCATCGGACCTTGCCATAACGCCATTTGCAAGGGTTTAGTAATTTGTATTTTAATTGCAAGTTAATATCACCTTGTTCAGATGAAAATATTGAAATTCAATTGCGTCAAAAGTTCATAAGCACAGTTGTGTGGGTCAACACATGATACAACTTGTCCATTTTATGGTTTTACCCAAAGCCTTTGAAACTCATTTGAGTTTTGACACCTTTCCTTTTCCGACCTATAGTTAGTGCGTAAAATACGTGGTTACAGCTTAATTTCATGTGGATTCTCATAAGGCTGTTAAACTGTTATTTCTTGAAGCATGGTGCCATCAGAAATTGTAATGTGAAGTACAGAGCATGTGTTATCCTGCGAATGATGAAATAAGCATTTGGGTTTTAATATTGATGTTTCTATATCTGTGTAATAAATCATTCTAAGCAAAATGTAAAGTAATTTCGGCCACAGAGCATTCCCACTTCCTCTGCACTCCTTCCTCTTCAAGAAACTCGGCTTGCTTTGTTCTGCCATGAAACTCGCAGTGCTGCAGACATCAGTGCCCGGGCTGATGCCATGTTTGTCACTTCAGAAAGGCATTTGACACCGTCCTGCACTGCTACTTAGTGACAAAACAAAAAGATTCCTCAGTATCAGACGAGATTTGTGAATTGATTCAAGACTCTGTTGCACAAAGAATGCCCTTGCATGCTAGTACACTGCCTGAGGTTCTCTGCACCAAATTGTAATCGCTCAGCCACCTGTTGTGCAATAATGGAAAGCAAAGCCTTGTTTCCAGGACATTTTGTAACATTGTCTACGAGAACCAGTTCAGAGCTTTTCTGTAAATCCTCAAAGTAAAAGCTCCCAGCAATGTCTTAGCTTTCACTGTCCATTAAGATATCAATTCTTGGGTTTGCTTGTTGCAATCTGGAAACTGGAAACATCTCTTTTTACGAGGTAAGAATTCTTTAACACTGTCCTGGTTTTTTAAATATCTGCCAAATCGCCTACTCTGACTTTCTCCTTGCATGGGTCTGCCATATTAAGATAATTTTAAACTGTATTTAGAAGCCCGTTATCATGAACATCAATTGGTCTCATTTCTATCATATGATGCTTCGTTCAGTATTAATCCCCAATTATCTTAGAATAATATGTAGCTAGTTGCACGGTCTTTGAAGATTAAATCACTTCCACCTATGATTTTTATTGTTATGTTTAAATGATCCACAATACTCACATTCATGTAGGAGAATGTCCAATATTTCCAGAATGAGAATTTCACTCTGAGTGCGCGCTGATATGAAACTTCCTGGCAAATCAAAACTATGTGCCGGACCCAGACTCGAACTCGGGACCTTTGCCTTTCGCGAGCAAGTGCTCTACGAACTGAGCTATCCAAGCACGACTTACGCCCGGCGAAAGGCAAAGGTTCCGAGTTCGAGTCTCAGTCCCGCACACAGTTTTGATTTGCCAGGAAGTTTCATACCAGCGTACACTCCGCTACAGAGTGACAATCTCATTAGGGAAACAACTCCCAGGCTGTGGCTAAGCCATGTCTCCGCAATATCCTTTCTTTCAGGAGTGCTAGTTCTGCAAGGTTCGCTGGAGAGCTTCTGTAAAGTTTGGAAGGTAGGAGACGAGGTACTGGGGGAAGTAAAGCTGTGAGGACGGGGCGTGAGTCGTGATTGGGTAGCTCAGTTGGTAGAGCACCTGCCCGCGAAAGGCAATAGTCTCGAGTTCGAGTCTCGGACCGGCACACAGTCTTGATTTGCCAGGAAGTTTTATGTCCTATATTGGTTTATCCCATATCACTCCGACACTAACTTGAAATAACCTCCGCGGTCTATAAGAACTTTGTCTGTGGAATAACTTGTCCCCTCTGCAACAACTGTTCAAAACGCAGTGTACCTACATTTCCCGTGTATCATTGTAGTAGAGACCAGAAAAATTTGGACTACTTAACAATTAAAATATATGTAAAACTTTAATTGCGTTCCAATTTTGTCTCATGTTTATGAGATCTGTCTGCCGTAATCATCCAAACCTCATGTTGAGACATCCCTATGTATGAATGTTTTGTGCACCGGTTTGTGAAGCTCTCGCACTATTTCCTCCACAATAATTATTCAATATTATTTGGAGGTCCAGAATTATTTAAATGATTTCGTTTATGCGAGTTGCATTTCCTATGGCAGCTCATGTCATGAGCAGCCATAGCCATTCTAATTTGTCACTGGAATCATCATAACGTATGTACTCCAGAAGAGGAGTGTCCACTCCTTAATACTGAATGTCAATGCCTCCACCTGCGCTATATACATCGGATAATGCAGATTCAATAATGTTGTGTAGTTCCTATTGACTGGAGTTTTTATTTGTCCTTTTGTGATGTTGTTTCACTTATGTATGTAAGTTACATGTAATTTTTCAGCGTATCTTTGTATGTCTTTTGGCAAATAAGCGTCTGGGTACGAAATTTATAAGAAAAATAGTGCTACTAAACTAGGTCTCTTACTCCTAGCTTGTGTTTCAAGCTTGGTTAAACTCATAGGATGCTTTCCGGTTGATCCCTACTGATCCAGTGCGTTACATCTATTTCATGTCTGTGATGATAACTGTAATAGGTAAAAGTATATCCTTTGTCTTTTTCTTCCGCACATCTTCTGCTTATATTCGTCATTTTCTATTACTGGTTTAAACTTTTCTGAGAGACAATGATCTCGCTCCAACTGTTCTAATTTCAGCAGTCATAATTTCCGATGAATAGTATTTCACACCCCAATGACTTTGTGATTTGTTGGCATGTTGCTGCATACTAAACCGACTGGTAGGTGGTACACAACTTGTACAATCTCTCTCAAAATTTATATAGATTTTCCTAATTGAATGTTTGAAACTTTTAGTCTCATCATCGTTTTCATTTACTACATTGATTAATGTAGCATTTATTTCCTTAATGTTTACAGCAAAAGAGCTTGTATCTGACTTTCATGTAATTTCACAGCTGCAGTTTTTGTGCCGGTGGTATCATCGCCACATGTCGGACGCCTCTGAATGCCGCGCGCAACCCTCCCGCCCCGCGCCGGTACTACAGTGGGTCGTGACCAGCGCCACTCAGGTGCCGCCCTCTGCCGACGGCCACGAGGGGCGGCCGGAGCCAGCTACACGGAGAACGGTGGCAACTATGGAGCGAGAGGGAAGAGCGGATCCCTGGACTGTGTCAACCTGCTACACGACGTGTTCCGGACAGAAGATGCCGTTGGTCGATATCGGAAACACCGTGGATACTGTCAATCAATAACCCTTTTGAGTTATCGTGAGCTGTGGTGATTGGAACGGTCGTCGCCCGGGGGTCTGAATACTGGGCGTGATCTACGTGGCTCAGCCGTGACGTATATGTAACCAAGAGAACTCTGCGGGAGGGGAGTCCGGAAACTAGTCGTGGTACTAATGTGTGCTGTACTTAGACGGTTATTTTCGTGTCACTTTAAGAAAAAAATTCTGATAGTTGTTTTCTTTCGTATGTTTGCGACGAGCACAGATAGACTAATGAGGAACTGCAGTAATTTTGATAAGATGAGCGCATGTGTTACATTCACTTCTGATTGTAAAGTATTTCTTGGACAAGGAAGGATATTAAATTAAATGTTTCATTGTAAAGTGTTTTTAATAGTTTCAAAAATAAAGTATCAGTGGATTATACCGGATGGTTAGTTACAATAAAATTGTGCTTAGAACTATCGTATTACGCCTACATTCTCACCCCGAGCCCTTCCACCTAATGCTGTTCCTATTTTCATAGCACTGAGCAACATTTGCTTTTCTGTAATATGGCATTTAGGAGTTTTGATATTTGCAGTATCTGTAGTAAAACTTTTTCAGTTCATTGCTTCGATGTATAAATGGATAATAGGTCTGTGCTTGAGAATTAGAGCATGACATGCATGTATATCTGTTCACGGTCTACAGCACAATATACGGACATATTGACGTGTTGGTACACTGTATTTAAACAAACTGCTGGATGTTCCATCTATATTGTGGGTCATTTAATTTTTGCATTTTATCAACAACCAGAAAGCCACACAGCATGTTATTCCAGTGGTCCTGAAATCTGTAATAAATTCATGAAACGTCATGTCAGTTCCTACATGCACTTAATATGTATACATTAAATTCATTTTGCCTTTTTTCGAAGGAATATTTGCTTTATACCTTACCAACTGCTTCAGACTCTGGAGTCTTTGGCTCAATCAAAAAACCTTAACTCACACATAGTGACTGAAACAAAAATGTTTCCGAATTTGATCACGGTTTTCCGCGGCACATTCTCAAATTTGAACACACATGTAGGTTTTACTTTTTCAGGTGGCAGGATATCACCGATTTTGTTCAGTGTCTTCGAGGTTTCACCGTTGATTAAGTACAAAAACTCTTCTAATGCTGGTATTTAACCAAAAATAATGTATTACCAATGACATAACGTTAGTTTTACTGCAGATGGATGTACCAACAATTAAAGCTCACAGCTTGTTAAGCACGTACGGCCCTCGGCCGCCTGCAGCTATCACCGTTCTCTGCACGCTACGCTGACATTGCTTGCTGAAATATCCTGCTCATCATGGTGTGATCAGTGTACTCTGAGCATTGATATGTCCTAGAGTAGAGTAGCTATTAATCCAGTGTAGAACGTCGAGTGTCTAAGTACACATACCAGGAAATTATTATTTTAAACGGACAAATACCATGCTCATGAGCATTTGTAGATTCCCGATTTCATACTACCTTCAATATTTTGATTCCTCGTGTCTGTAATATAAAAATGTCGGAGTTCTTAACTATTTTGCTAGGAGGTAGCTGCATAGTTAATGACACATTCAAACACGTTAAGAGTGTTTCCCTGAATACTGTCCCTCATTGGTGATATTCATTGTTTTGATCTCCTCCGCGTCCCTGCTGAGACCTCCATTACACTGCATAGAGTTAATTTAGCATGTGTCCTAGTTATTGCACTTTTGTTTGGAGGTTTCTTTACTTAGTAGTTGTGTGTAATTACTGTGAGCTACATTGAATACATATTCGTGTCCATATAGGCCCTTCGGATGCCGCTTGGATGGGTGTTCAATGCTTGTGTAATTTTTAATAAATACTTTGTTTGGAATTGTGTGATGCAGTGGCTCTCTTATTCTGGTTTTAAGCCTCGTTGTTGTTGGGGTAATTTTAAGATGATTTCTAATACTTTTCATGCTTAGTTCATAGTTGAATTGTGGAAATATGAAAAGAAGTTTGTAGATGTATATTTATGAACATTACGTACTAAGATGATTTCACGGTAGAATTTTCAGCTAATCTCCAGGACCTTACAGCTTGCAAAATGTGTTGTTGCGTCCATCTCTACCGAGCTGTTCGTGACGGTTTTCTAGTTTGTATGTCACAAACCTTCCTGTACTCTTTCCTATCCAGTAAAATTCCCGTGCCCACGGTGGAGGTAAATTTATGCCCCTAGAGACGTGACTGACAGAAACGTTGCGCTTCATTCGTTTCTCGCTAAACCACACCTTTAGAGAATCAGAACCATAGGTCCACCAGGGAGTGGCTAGAAACTTTAAACTTCGTTGGGAGTGTGTTGTTGTTCCAAGATCAGACACAGACTCGGCATCCGCATTTAGGTTTTAGGCCAAAAGGACAGCATATTAAGTTAATCTTAGTAGGGTTTAAAAGATTGCCAAATGGATTACGCGGCATTAGGCCTGCAGAGGCCGTAGACACATTATACAATTTGCATCTGCTGCCACGGAAGGGGTTAGAACGCTGTGTAACCTTCACAACTGAAATTATTTTTCCTCTTCTCCCCGACTCTGCATACAGCACATATTTTGACTGTCGATAACAGATTTCATGACTTAATAACGTACTGTGCGGCACTGATTAATATCCCCAGCTGCATAAAGAGCTACCTGCAATATTTATATGTGTCAACCCCATACATATTTCTAATTACTTTCTTTTCTACAGTGAATAATTTTTGGGTAAGTGACGAATTATCACAATTTATTATACCTTAGGACGTCAGTGAACTAAAAGGTAAAATATATTAACTGCCCTTTGAAGACTCAAAGTTTGTAATTATTCTCATTGCAAAAGTATCCAACACAAAAGTTTTAGCATGTTTGCTACATATTTCTTCAGCAAAATGCTTCTTGCAAAATTTAATGCAGCCCGAAAACTTACAACTCTCTTCGTAGTTTATTATTTCTTATCCGTGTACTAGGTTAACAGCCAGTGGGACTTTTTGACAGTATAAACTGGATACTTCTTATTCTTCTGTTTTTTTTTTTTTTGTTTTTTTTTTTACGGCTAGCCCATTTGTGCGAAACTAGTCAGTAACCTTTCTCTGTCAATGGTTTCTTGTTGGATTCATAATAATGCTTGTACCATCTGCCAACAAAACACGTTCAGCAAACTGATTCAAATAAATTGGCAGATCATTAAAATAATACAGGAATAATAGTGGATCTCTGCATGCCTTCCACTGTAATTTCTCGTCATAGACGATGTGGCACCCCTCTACGTATTATTCCAACACCTTGGGTAGCTTTCTGCATCCTGTTTCTGAAATAAGGAACAAACCAGGCATGTGATGAACTTAGTATTCTGTAAAAACTTTAATTATCTACTTGAATATTGCAACTGACACGATCAAAGTCATAGAAGAACCCAACTGGGGGTATCTGATCATTTACCAATCTTATGTGCCCACTAAGTTAATAAACTTTGAGTTCAGTAGTGTGGACATTTAGAAAACCGAACTTTGATTTGCGAAGTATACCATTACTATACAGGTTAGTGGGAAACCGTGTGTACATTACCCTCTCAAAAGATATAAAAACTGATGTACAAAATGATACTGGATGGTAGTTACTGACATTTGTTTAGTCATCCTTCGTACAAAGTATGCTAACACGGCTTTTTTAAAACAGTCTGAGAAGTCTTTCTGATGTAACAATGAATTGTATATGTGACTGAAAACAATGTCTATTATAGGGCCTTAGCTTTTCAGTGTCTTATTGTTATAACAACACTGTTCAATGTGAGGTACGTAACTCTGTTAACATCAGCGCCTTTGGTCCTTTCTGTGTAAGGGCAAGACGAAACGGCAATAATTTAAATAAAACGACACGTTTTTGGAAATATTCCCACAAACCATTATTTTCAATCAATCTGGGTCATGTTAGAGATATTATTACGCTATCTTGGCATGTAAAAACCTTAATTCAAAATTGAAAAGCTTGATTTCAGCTATGTACTCGTACATGTTACGGTCGTGTAACAACTGCGTCTACAAGCCTGTTGAATCCCAGTGGCTACTTCATATGCATTGTTGACAGCTATACTGCAACTGAACTCTGCAGGGAAGTACACATCCAATCGTGATTGTTTTCCTTCCTTAAAGTTTCAAGGACGTGTAAGTACTGTTTCTTTCTTGTACTGTTAGTTAGTACTTTCACTTTTATATAAAATTTTTTCCCATAATTTTATACTTTGATTAGAGGCCAATTTGAATATTTAATTTCTGATGAAGCACTCATAAGTGTCTAAACCTGGTCAAAAGACTTAAATTTTGTGACCGAGGGCTGTAATTGCTTTAACTTTAACTTTTAAACGGTCGCTGACCACGCAGTCATGTTTACAACTTCAAAATTTTGGCCTTCCCAAGCATCCAAGCCTGCCTCCAAATACAAAGACCTAAGGAAGAAACTACTAAGCACAGGTATGGCCATTCAGCTCAATAAGCCATGTGAAAAAAGATGGCTAGGTCTGGCGTCTCCTTACCAGCAACAGGTCCCAGGTTCAAACTAGTCAATTCCCTAAAAAACACGCTCAGAGCGTCGTTGTGCGAAAGTGGTATGAAGACACGATATAGAACAAACAGACACCATGCAGAATGTTAGAAAATGGCGACCCTGCCAGGATGGTAAAATACCATGATTGAAGGTCGACGACATGCCTAACTAGGTCAGAAAAATATCCTGTTAAAAAATTTTCGTAATAAAAAATTTTTTTTTTAACGTTATAAATAGTCGAAAACAGTAGCTGCAGCGATAGATAGTAAGAAAGTATTCAATAAAAGTGAGACATTCTGGCGGAGACAATAGCATAATTAAGTTATGAATTTTAATATTGTTAGAATTAAGTTTTCTCTCCAATGCAAGCGCACAGGAGGCGGATACATCGTTGACAAGTTGGTTCTGACCCAACAAGTAAGTGAATGGATTGTCAAGTCGTGTGTGCAAAAAGTTTATGAAACCCGTGAGATCGTATGAGCACATGTTAACTCGAAGTAGGGCGCGTGAATTGCTTTTAAAACAGAAAATAAGGGATTCGGAAAGATTAGCAATGGCAGATCGAGACCTCGACCGAATTGAGGTAGAGATCCAGCATGAAAATGGACAGAGAATAGAGGACAGTACAACAGACGATGCAGTATCGCGAGAAATAGGACATATAACGCACCATAACGAGGATAATGTACGTCAAGGCATAGAAAACATAAGTCAGCATACGACAGAGGAGCAGGAAAGTAGACAGCCGATGAGGATTCTAACTTGCGTCTTGAATACGTAGAACCCATAGTACAAGTAATCAGAGCTCCCTCACCAAAGAGTACAAGGAATTCGAGCAGAAACGTGTCACCGCACAGTTCAATGCAATCGGTTGCAAACCAACAATTGGGCGAAAACACAGAGGGTAGGACGTCGGAAGAAAACGCAGTAGGACCCACCAATCTGGCAGAATTATTACAATTAATGACGGAAACCATGACAAGACAAAATAAAATAAAGAAATAGCGAACCAAATTAAAATTCAGAATGCAGAAATGACGAAACAAAATGCAGAAACCACGAGAAAAATGCGTGCGATTAAAGAACAAAACAAAAAAATTCAATTACACCTAAGTCATATTGAAGACGAGGCAAAAGAATCTCGAGAAGTGATAGGAAACTTAATAACAGGTTACAATCAATTGAGAACAGACATTGACAAGGTACAAGTGGACGTACAAACATTGGGTAATGACACTCAGGACGAGATCAAAACATTACGTAACAAAACCCAGGGGGAAGTCAAGAAACTAGAGAAACAGATAAGCGTAATTACTAGACAAGCAGCAGGTACAGCGCGTGAAATTGTTGAAACAGTGTTTTACACAAACGTATCACAAAAGCAGCGCTGAAAAGATATGATAACCGCATAGTCAAAATAGAAGCGCAAACGAAGCGACATTTTCAGAAATTGCGAACAGAGTTGTTGAAAACCATTGAAGAGCGTAGTGAACAGGATCGAACAAGCACAGAGTCTGCAACCACTTCCGTATCTGTGACAGCACCGGAAAAACAAGCAATTAACGAAGATATCATGCATTTGTGATTACAATCACAGGCGGAAAGTAACATACGTGACAATGGAAAGCCAGGTCGCGAAGAGTACAGTGCAATGCATTCAGCTACACGTTCACAACCGATGGAAGAAAATTATTGCGTACCACTCCAACGATACTACGCAAGGGTAGGCGAAAGTTACAGTGGACAATATCCAATGGATCTACCACAACCAGAAAGAACGACGGGAGAAATGATCAGAAACAAAAGTGGCGAAGAATAGCGAATTTCATATGGAACTATGACGAAGTACGACAACGTTCATTTCCTCATAGTCAGAAAAATTCAACACTTTCGAGAAGGAAACTCATTACATCCACGAACTTTTATTGATCAATTCCGAGTATGATTACCAGAATACTGGACACTAGCGCACAAATTAGACTTTATATGTGCACACATGTCAGGAACAGTCGCAGAAACCATGCAGAATGTTGCTGCGACATGCCGATCGTACGAAGATTTCAGAGAGAAGTTTCTCTCACGATATTGGTCCAGCGAAGCACAGAACAGAGTGAAGTACGAATTATTACAGAACCCATATTTTGAAATTTCAGGAGAGAAGAGTCCCGTGAAATTTTTCGAATTAAAGGCGAAGAAAAATCAATGCTTAGATGTACCATACAGTGACGGAGAGTTGATTAAATTATGCACGATGAAGCTATCATTGAAATACCAGCAATCATTAGTAGGTCGCGGAGGCAATGACGTCGAAGCATTTAAAAGTATTCTAAGGGAACCAGAGTTCATATTTTCGGAAGATGACGCAAGAAAAAGACGAAGCGCACGTGAAAACAAAAGCAAAAAGCAGTGGAATCCACAAGACACAGTACGAAGAAACAATAATTACGAACCATGTGATAACTTCGCACCAAGAAACGACAATAGATTTCAACAAAGAACCGGTTATGGATTTAGAAGAGAATATGGTAATAACTATAATTCACCCAGGAACGGCAACAACTATTACAGAGGGAATAACGTCAACCGGAACGGGTATTGGAGAACCAATAGACCGACAAATTATCAACAAAGAAACCACTATCAACAAGCTGAACAAGAAAAGAGAATACAGATGGAAGAGGTGGAGGTAAGACCACCAAACCCCGATAAACGTTCGAATTGACAGCTAAGCGCCCATGCCAAAGAGAATGACGCACCGACCTAGGACAATTGCAGCATCTTGAACGGAGAAGTAAAAATCTTATCACGAGAAGAGAAGAAGGAAGAAACAAATCCGCAGGGACCAGATGTAAAACGAAGACTAGAAAATAGCAATATCGTGGTGGGACGAAATTAATTGGGAGAATACTGACGAGGAAGATGAATTACCAGAGGCATGCACAACGAATGTAGGACGAAAGGACGAAGTAATGAGTATTGCAGAGCTATTTGAGATGGAAACTAGGGAAAGCGAATTCAATGAGGATAATGCGCAGTCGACAGAAGTTGAAAATAAGTTACGAGTGGGCACACAACCCAACGTATATAAAGAAAAAAGGCTCTGAGCACTATGGGACTTAACATCTACGGTCATCAGTCCCCTAGAACTTAGAACTACTTAAACCTAACTAACTTAAGGACATCATACACATCCATGCCCGAGGCAGGAGTCGAACCTGCGACCGTAGCAGTCACGCGGCTCCGGACTGTGCGCCTAGAATCGCTAGACCACCGCGGCCGGCCAACGTATAAAATGAAGGAAGTTATGAAGCGATAATTAGAGCATTTAGATGCGATTATGTGGAAGTAGCGACGAAGAAGGAGAAGATAGACGAGGATGAGGAAAAAGTAGAAGATGTTGAAGAAAGGGTAAATGAAGGAAGAAATAGAGAAGTGGAAATAACAGAGAGAGAAGTAGCAGTCGAAGCTTATCCCACAGAAAGTTCGAATTCACAAGGGAAATGCCTAAAAAGACTCATGTATGATTCAGTGGAGGATTCGTTGATGCAAGAAGAAGAAGAACAGATCCAACCCTTTCAAATTCAACTAATTGTGAAGGCCATGGTAAAGCATATCCCAGTCAATATTGTAATTGATAGAGGAAGTGAACTGACTGCGATCTTCGAAAATTTATTTATGCAGTGTAATGCCAATGAGGAATTGCCAGTTCTGAAAACACGTTAAGATTAAAGTAAGAGGTCCTATTAGAAACAATGCTGCGGAAGTTACGAGACAAACAAGGTTAACTCTCTCGTGCCAAGGTCAAAAGATCGAAGCCAACTTCGTGATTATACCTAAACTAACTGTAGATTTGATTATAGGTGCAGATTTTTTAAATGAGAGACGAGCGATAATAGATATGGGGAAAGGTAGCGTAACATTCGGGAATGTCACACTTCTCTTTGAGGGAAAGCTAAAATTAGAAGAAATACCAGTTATAAACAAAAAATTAAGAATGACGCGAGATAAAGAGGATGAAGAATTAGGATGGTATGTACAAAAGGGGGAATCGCATCAACTCATGTTAGAAGTCCATAAAGAAATCGACGAAAAATTGCAAGACGTTCAAGGTATTTCGGAACACAGTAAAAGAGAATTAGAGGGTATTTTACGAGATAAAGCAGAGGTATTTTTACCTAAGACTGGCAGTATTAAGCACTTTCAGTACAAGTTTGAAGTAAAACAGCACAAACCATTTAGAATGCCACCCTATACAATCCCATTAAGCTACAGGAATAAAGTACTCCAGGAGATATCTAAAATGTTAGATGACGATATTATTGAACCAGCTACTTCCACATGTAACAGCCCGCTCCATACTATACAAAAACGATATGGGAGCATCAGGTTAGTGCTTGATTCCAGTCAGATCAACACAATCATAATCACTGAGACAGATCGCCCAGAAAAATTAGAGAAATTGATACAAAACTTCCATGGTGCTAAGATATTTTCATCAATTGATTTATGGAGTAGTTTCTGGCAAATAGAATTGGCCCAGAAAAGAAAATTTACAGCACTTATCGTATCCGGTAGATGTTACCAGTTTAAAAGATTGCCATTTGGTTTAAACATATCATCAGCAGCGTTTATTAGGGGATTTAATACTATACTCAGTCCTGAAATTTTACAAAAAATTACTTGTTATGTTGATGATGTGATTATAGCAGAACCCCCTTGGGAATATCACAACGACACATTAAATCAGTTTTTACAGATCATGAAAGAGCATGGGGTCACAGTAAATATAACAAAATCCAAATTTGGAAGGCGAGAGGCCAAATTTCTAGGACACATAATTTCCGAGAAAGGGTTAATGCCCGACCCCGAAAAACTAACGGCAATCAAAGAATTCTGTGCTTCATATAATAAGAAAACTCTCAGAGGATTTCTAGGTCTCACCGGATTCTATAAAAAATTTAATTGGATCGGCTCTCTCGCAACACCACGCCTATGTGCATTGACTGGAAAAAACACGCCATGGGTATGGGATCAACAAACCAATGAAGAATTTTTAAAAGTGAAAAACACACTAACAACAGCACCGATTTTAGCACATCCTGATCTAACACAAAATTTTTGTATGGCCACTGATAGCGCGAAAACAGGTTTAGGAGTTGTTTTATTCCAAGAATACGAACAGGCAGGGCTAAGATCATATAGAACAACTGCATTTGCCAGTCGGGTACTCACAAAAAAGCGAGAAAAACTATTCAGTCACGGAGGTGGAAGCATTGGCCATTGTATGGGGCTTCCAACGTTTTCGATACTTCCTATTCGGAAGAAAAACGAAAGTATACACTGACCACAAAGCATTAGAATTTCTGTTATCCGCCAAACTAACTCATGGGAGGTTAGCCAGATGGATGTTAATACTACAAGATTTGACTTCACTATTACACACATACCAGGACCAGCGAATGTATTAGCAGATGCTTTATCACGATGTCCACAGGGTGCATCCAATAACATAGGTTTGGAAGCAGCAGAAGACCAGTTTGCAGTGTACTATATGAAACAAGTACCTTTTGAAAACTACATTACGACAGCATTGAAAAACATAGGCAAAGAACCGGACAAGGATCCCAAAATACTAGGATTCAAACACAAGTGGAGAAGTAAGGATTTTCCAGACACTCGACAGCACTATCTCTTAAAAAACAATGTTTCATTTTTTTGACGAAAAGTTGCAACGAATCAATGGTTAATTTATATCCCAGATGAACTAATTAATAAGTACATATGGTATACACATTTAAGTAAAGGCCACTTTGGACCAAAGAAATGCTTTTTAAAAATAACACAAACAAGCCATTTTCCTAACATGGAAAGACGAATTAGAACAGTATTAGTCAAATGCAAAAAATGTATGAGGGCTAAACACGTCACTTTCCAAACCAAACCACCTATGATTCCAATAATCCCTAAAAGATTAAAACAAATAGCTGCAACAGATTTGATGGGGCCCCTCCCACGCACAAAAGTGGATATATTTTCATATTTGTTGTTTTGGAACTTACTTCTAAATATGTTACCTTGACACCATTAAAACGGGCAACAGGTCTTACTATAAGTAAAGCATTTAGACAAGATTTTCTCAGACAAGTGGGTCCACAATAGAAATCACTGCAATGGCAGAACACGTTAAAACAACACAAAATAAAACCCATCTACATATCTAATTACAAACCTAGTGTAAACGCAGCAGAACGATCTATGAAGGACATAGGCACTTTATGCCGATTATATGCAGGCAAAAGACACAACACTTGGGATATATACCTTAGAGATTTTCAAGAGGTAATAAATGAAATGCCACATAGCACTACACTACTACCTTCAGTTACTGTACTTAAAAATATTGAACCCCCAAACATAACCAGAGAAAATGTTAGATTTCCTACTGTACCACGTAGACAGCTTAAACAAGTCACAGCAACAGCACTCTCCAACATCAGAAAGGCAGCCATTAAAAGAAAAGAAAGAGGAGATAGAACAGCAATTAAACGAACATTCTCAGTAGGCCAGAAAGTATTTTTAAAAACACACCATCTCTCCAGCAAACAGAACACAAAATAGATAAGTTTTATGCTGCATACAAAGGACCTGTCATAATTAGCCGAATTGCTCATGATAATGCTGTGGAACTAATCAACCCAAAAACAGGCAAAACCTTAGAACTTCACCATGTGAGGCATATCCAAAAGTTTGAAGATTAATTTTATTACTGGTAAATAATCAGCACAATATTTCAAGATTATGTTGCAGATAAGATCGTCAGGAGAAAGAAGAATGAAGAGAGATGAAGGTGGGAAAAAGAAAGCAGTTTCAATAAAAACAAAAATAACAGCAATAGTACCATAGATTAAGGTGAAGGGATAAAGCGTAGATAGTCTAACAGCATGAAATACTAAAATGCTATACACCACAACACTACACAAAAAATAAAAAATAAAACGAATTTGAGGATTTTTTGTAGAAGTTAAGACTCAAAATACCTTAGAATTGTAACATGGAAAGGGCGCCAAAATTTGTAAAGTTTTTTAAGAAGGCGTAAAACAATGTAGGTACTAGACATATGTTAGATGATTATAGGTAAAACTTTTTGTAAGAACCATTGTAAAATCTCCAGCAAGGACAAGATGTAACGACCCACTAGTTGCAATGAGAGAAGTATCAAGAAAGAAAAGGACGTAATTAGCAAGACACGATTCCTACAAGGCAGAAGCATCGAGAGAAAGGAAAGGACAGCGAGACCTACAGAAGGTATCGAAAGTGGGCAGTAAATTTGTCCGCTAGGTGGAACCCTGCTGGGACGGAACACGGAGCCGCACAGTGGCAGAGCCCTGAAGAGACGTGGCAGAACGGCGAACGCCGGAAGGGTCTCCGAGCGCCCCAAATGAACGGAGTGAACAAAAAGCAGCCTGCCGAGAAGACCGCTTGGCAAGCCACTACTGGCAAAAAAATATGTGTAAAAGTCACACTACCGCTATTAAACAGCATGCTGATGCACGAAACTGAAGAAAACCTCCACAATGTAGAAATGACATGTCCAAACCATTTATCAAACTGTTACTAGGAGGAGAAGTTCAAAGCGACTAGTTATCAATTAATATTTCCATGTCCTGCCCAGAGAACAACCAAGAAGCAAGTAAGAGGCAGAGAAAAAGCAGGAAGAACAGAAGTGGAAGATTCGAAAGATTGAGACCAAGAAAGAAGATGGGTGAAGAATAGATGACATATGTTCCCAAATCCCTATCCTATTGTAAACTAGTCATCTGTGGTGGGGCAATGTTTTTTAAAGTTTGCAGCATAACAGAGATGTGAAAAAGTCTCACGCTAAAACATGCAGCTGGTGTGGTCCTTTTAGCGTTATCGTAAGATCTATACTGTTCTTCTGGAGGGCTCTATCTTTTAACATGTGTTGGGGGTGGTCCTGACGTAACAGAGACACGAAAAAGTCTCACGCTAAAACTTGCGGGTGGTGTAGCCCTTTTAGTGTTATCGTAAGATCTATACTGTTCTTCTGGAGGGCTGTAGCTTTTCACATTGGCTGGGGGGTGGTCCTGATGTAACAGAGACGCGAAAAAGTCTCGCGCTAAAACTTGCAGGTGGTGTGGTCCTAGCGGTTAGCTGGCGACGTGGGTGTCCGTCCGTCCCTTATGGTAGGGCCTTCCAGCTTAACACAGTTCTGTCGGCTTCTGTTCTTGTTTCTCCCCTCGGAACTGCGTCTGTCTCACGGTGGGAAGGTATGACATGCATTTAGGCATTCTTGTGTTTGTGGTATTCCATTGCTCACTCGTTACTCGTATTACTTTCGTTAATTTAATGTCACGATTTATTTGAAGCTATGGGACATACTACTGGATTTGCTTATCATGTCAGGGTTTTCATGGAAAGTGTTGGATTTGCCTGACACCTTACATAGTTCCTAATTATGTGAAAGCCAATATTAATTTTGCAGATTGCGAGAAAGATTCGAAGTTCTTCAAACCTACGGTTAAAACTCTCATTTCTGAATATGTTAAACTTAATGCTAAAAAAGATCTTCTTGATGAAGAGGCATATTATCTGTATTCAGAGCTCTCAAATATCTTTCGTATTAATTACAATTTCAACATTGACATTTTCTGGATACAGACTAATGAACATTTAGAAATTAGTAAACAAGGCATATTGCGTAAGCATGAAAAGAAACTTAGTAAACTTTGTCTGTTTCATGTAGAAAAATGTCCTCAAAGTACTTTCAAGAAAAGAATTTTAAATAAGACTAACATTACTTTTACACAGAATGTAACTGTCTTGCTTGAAAAAGGGCTGAAGTGCAATGTCATGCCCAACTTGTCAGACAAAAATGTAATAGAAAAAAAGCTTGTTAACCTAAAAAATGGTTTTGATTGTAAAAAACACATAATTAATGTCAAAATAGAATTGCTGAAGATGTAGCTAACATTCTCAGTAAAAACACAGCTTATCTACACAGTGTTATGTATAACGATAGGAAGTTAGTTAAATCCAATAATAATAAACTTAAAGAAGCTGACACTTTAAAAGCTAAGTCTGACAAAGGTTGCTCTTTTTTTATTGCCTACAGTTCTGACTATGTTTCTGAAACCTTGGATTTTTTTAACGAGAACAGTATTTAGAATTACAAAAAGAAATCAGGTCAGCTATCAATAACGCTAAATCTATATTAAAATCTTTTCATAAGAAACAGTTTATCAACATGAACCCTCAGCCCTCAAATCTTAGGTTTCAATTTAAAATTCACAATCCTAGCCATCAGAAACGGCCGATTTCTAATAGTATGAATAGCGCGTACCATGATTTATCCGAATATCTCTATGAAACTCTGTAAAAATTATCAGTCTCTTTCCAGAACAATTATTCGATCCCCAATAGTCACGCCTTAGTCCATAAAATAAAAGATTAAGAATGCAGTTCACATACCAAATTGTTTCCAATAGACATCAAAAATCTTTATACTGACGTTCCCGTACAATGATATGCTTACGATCGTAGAAACAAATTTATGTCATTTCAAAACTATATTTCATATGAACAAATCACTGACTTATGAATCTCATCACAATCGTAGTCAAATACAACTATTTTGAATTTAATGAACAATTGTATCAGCAATCCGATGGTCTCCGTATGGGAAACCCGTTAGCTAGTATTCTTGCTGATGTTTTCATTAACTCTCTAGAAGAAAAGTTTCGCAACTGTTTTTCAGCTACAGCACTAGACATTCTCTCCTATTTCAGATACATTGATATTTTCGTTACCTATAAGGGACCTTCTGATGGCATTGTCCGTATTTACAATCTCTTTAATGAACTTCATGAGAAAATATCTTTCACCATCGGACCCGGAAACGAAGTCCACCAATTAAACTTTCTTGACTTGACGCTTGCAGTAGAAGAAAGTGAAATCTCATTCAATGTTTTTCGTAAATAAATATACACTTATCAGATCGTACCTGCGTCTTCCATGCACCCGCAGTCTTATAAGGACGCTTTCTCTTATTCTGCTATTCACAGATATACTTCTATTCCACTCTTGAAAGAAAAATTCAGTGAAGAAATTAATTTATTCAAAACTATAGAAGTTAATAATGAATATGAACCTGGTATAGTGAATGACATCCTTGAAAAGGAAACTGTTAAGAGTTACTACGCATGGTTCCTCTACTATTGAATCTAACATAATTTTTCTATTCCTTTCTTGGGGCCCATCTCCTATCAGATTCAACGCCTTCTTTGTAATAAGTACAAGTGTAATGTCGCATTTTCAACCACTAATAGTTTGAAACTAAAATTATTCATAATTTCCAATCAGCTCGTTCCCCTTCGGAAACTCTGGTGTCCATAAGATTTTCTGCGACGCTTGCTCTTCTTACTACATAGGACAACCAGAATGTGCCTTTACAACCAGACATAAAGAACAACCTTAAAGAAAAAGTGGCACTAGCACCCATTACAGGTCACACACTTAAAGTTATTCTCTATATCAACACTTTGCGCACCGAGAAGAAAGGGCGTGGATTAAATGTTCTCGAAGGATTAGAAATTTTTGAACATCTTTCTCGAAATGATAGCCACATTCTCAACGAGCAGCTGCCGATGCGTAATAAGATCTTCATCAGTGGTATAAATCCGTTACTTGATATTTGATTTCAGGTTTCCTCTTGCAGTTACCGAAATGAAATTTTTTACAAATAAGGCAATTCGTATTTTTTCGTGTATTAAATGGTTTATATTGGCTTCATTTCGTGTTATATCTTTTTTCTACAGGCTGGGTCATTCAGCCCTCTCTGTATTTTCTATAATGGTGTTTTCATCTTTTGTGGCGGTGTTCGTAGCGACATACAATTCGCGGTAGAAACGGCTTACGAAGTCACCGCCACACTTTTAATAGCGGGCCGACCGGTCCGCTGGAACAGTGAACAGAAAGATGAAAACCCAAACACTCTGATTAAATAAAAGTCGGTACTTATCTTTATTGATGAAGATACAGAAACACAATAGTGAACTCCGTGTCTACAGAGATCTGTCTAGTTCGAGTCGGAGCGGCTAGGTCAGCGTCGGCTGACGACAAACAACAACTCTGCTGCGATGAACACACAACTGACTAGCAAGTACACAATTCGGTGGAGAGTGTACAACTGAGCGGCGAATACAGAACTGTCCTAGCGCTCGCGACTCCAGCGCTTAAGAAGCCAGAAGCCAGCGGTGGCGCGCGCAGACTTGCGGCGATTTCCTGTATCGCTGGCGCTGCTTATGCGGACGGCGTCCGGACTTTGATGCTGCCAACCTTTTGGCAGCGGGCTCGGTTGGCATTACTGGCTAGGATATAACACTCCTCCCCCCCAAATCGATGCACCGTCGTTGAATAATGACGTGGCGAGCGTCGACGGAGGGGGAGGGGTCTGGCCGCAGGCGTAGCGGACGAGACCGGGACGGAGACTGTTGTCGGTGGCAGTCCCCGGTCCGCACCCCAGCATTGGCTGCGCGGGGCCTCGGGAAACACCGACTGAAAACCGAGGTCAGGGTGCACGCCTGTGACCACGGGCGCAGCTTCTGGTACTGGACGCGACGGGGCGTCGGGACCCACGAAGAGAGGCAGCGTCTCCTGACGCTGCGTCGACGGCTGCTGAGTGGGCGCCGGACAAGGCGCTGCGGTGTCAGACTCCTTGGGGGTGCCCAAGGAAAGCGGCTGCAGGACAGGCTGCACAGCCACCGCTTGGGAAGGCGGCCCGGCTGAGTGGTCGACGTCCATCAGTTCCGAAGGCGGTGGCGACTGAAGAGGGACCGCAGGAGCCGGAGCGACCACCTGGGGCGCTCCCGGAGGAAGCTGCGCGGGAGGCATCAACGGGACGGGCTGTCGGCGTGGTAGCGGCGACGGCTGCTGCTGCTGCTGCCCCGGGGGCGGCAGCGAAGTCGGAAGGCGCGGCTGGAACCCGCCGCGGACCAAATCTGTGGACAAAGAACGAGCGGCAGAATCCGGGCGGCCAGCGCGGCGCAACTGGTTCTGATGCCTCCTGTGCACCCCAGTAGCACCTTGAACAGTATAAAAACCGCGACCCTGGACACTTATCACGGTACCACGTTCCCAACGACGGCGACCGTGATAAACTCTGAAAAAAACGGCGTCGTCGCGCTGAAAACGCGTGCGATGCTCAGAAGCGGCGGGTCGATCCAGGGGGTGCAACAACCGTAGTAGGGTGCGATGACGACGGCCGTGGAGAAGCTCCGCAGGCGAAGGGCCGTCGCGTGGCGTGGTCCGGTACGACGACAGGAACGTGATGAGGGCCTGCTGACGAGAGTGCGTATCACGAAGGCGGTGCATATGATCCTTGAATGTGCGTACAAAACGTTCCGCTGCACCATTCGATTGAGGGTGGAACGGCGGAGTAAGAACATGGCGAATGCCATTGGCAGAACAAAAACTTTCAAATTCAGCAGAGGTAAATTGTGAACCATTGTCAGACACTAAAACTTCTGGAAGACCCTCAATACAAAAAATTGAAGTCAACGCCTGTATAGTTTGTGCAGACGTTGTAGACTGCATGGGCACAACAAACGGAAAATTACTAAATGCATCAATCACGATGAGCCAACGAGAATTCCAATATGGACCAGCGAAATCAATATGTACTCGCTGCCAGGGCCCGGCAGGGCGCGCCCACTCAAAATAGCGTTGAGGCGGAGCAGCTTGGTGTTCGGCACACGTCGAACAATCTGTAGACATCTGCGTAATCTGCTTATCAATGCCGATCCATGTACAATGACGGCGGGCAAGCTGCTTGGTGCGGACCACTCCCCAATGACCTTGATGCAACAAGTCGAGGACCTTGGATTGGAGCACTTGGGGAACCACTACACGAAGCTGGTCATTCTCGGTGCGTAACAGCAAAACTCCGTGCGAAACAGACAACAGATGACGTTGCGGATAATAGCGACGAACCACAGGATCCGATATGTCCTTTGCCTTGGACGGCCAACCACGTTGAAAAAAACGTAATAGTAAACTCAGATGAGGATCCGAAGCTGTCTCACGTGCCACCTGACGATAATCAATCGGTAAATCCCGGAGGGATTGATGCTCATCGGCGTCAATCTGATGGCAAGAGTCTTCAGAGGAATCGAAAACATCATCCGCAGCAATCGGCAATCTAGAAAGCGCGTCAGCGTTTGCATGCTGAGCTGTAGGGCGATACAGTATCTCATACTGGGATTGTGATAACAAAAGAGCCCAACGTTGTAGTCTCTGAGCTGTCCGCTGAGGAACTGGTTTAGACGGATGAAACAGTGACGTCAGGGGCTTGTGATCTGTTACGAAATAGAATGGTCTACCATAGAGGTAGTGATGGAATTTTGTGACACCGAACACAATAGCCAACGCTTCCTTGTCCAATTGGCTATAATTACACTGAGCTTTGGTTAGCAATTTAGATGCGAACGCAATAGGACGTTCGGTGTTACCGACTCGGTGAAACAACAAAGCACCGAGGCCGAAAGAAGAGGCATCACAAGCTAACACCAGAGGCTTGTTAGGGTCGTAATGGACCAGACAACGATCATTCAATAAAGCCTCTTTAAGCTGCTGAAAGGCTGATTGGCAATCAGCTGACCACACAAACGGAACATTCTTACGACGGAGACGATGCAACGGTGCAGCAATCTGTGATGCATTAGGTATAAACCTAATATAATACGTCAATTTGCCAAGAACTGCTTGCAATTCATGCAGATTGCGAGGGGCGGGCAAATCACGAATAGCTGCTAAATGTGACTGGGAGGGATGAATGCCTTGAGCATTAATAACATGTCCCAGATACTCCATCTCCGTAAGGAAAAATGAACATTTATCGATGTTGCAACGTAGGCCTGCCTGAGACAACACTTTAAACAAACACTCCAAATTACGGAAATGTTCAGCAGGCGTCCGACCGGACACAACAATATCGTCTAAATAGTTGCAACACGATGGCACATTAGCCAGAAGTTGTGACAAAAAACGCTGAAAAACAGCTGGAGCTGACGCACAACCAAAAGGCAAACGCAGAAAACGGAACAACCCCAACGACGTGTTTATGACAAAATACTGTTGTGATTGCTCGTCGAGGGGCAATTGCAAATATGCTTCACGGAGATCAATTTTGGAAAAGAAACGAGCTTCCCCTAACTTATCCATCAGCTCGTCCGGTCTAGGCAAAGGAAAAGAATCAATGACAGTCTGAGGATTAACTGTCGACTTAAAATCAGCACACAAACGTAACTTGCCAGACGGTTTCTTTATAATAACTAAGGGAGAAGCCCACTGGCTCGCTGAAACGGGTTGAATAACACCGTTGTTTTGCCAACGACGAAGTTCATCTTCTACAGGTGCCCGAAGAGCGTGAGGCACTGGACGAGCACGACAAAATCGAGGCTGAGCATTATCTTTTAACGTAATATGAGCGGCAAAGTTCGCAGCACAACCTAGTTCGTCTTTAAATATGTCACTGTATCGTGTACACAAATCGGTTATGCTGTCTTGAGGAACAACAACAGAATTAATTTGCAACACATTGTCTTGGATAGACAGGCCAAACAAGTCTAAACAGTCTAATCCGAAAATGTTTACACTGTCTGTAGCGCGGAGCACTGTGAATGAAACTGTTTCTGTATTGCCACGGAATGTGGCTGGCACGCTACATACACCTAACACAGGAATTTGTTCTCCACTATAAGTAGCCAAAGAATGTTTTGCCGCTGAAAGTTTAGGGCGGCCGATAGCCGCATACGTAGCACTATTGATGAGAGCCATAGACGCACCAGTGTCTAATTGAAAATTGAAGGTCTTATCCTGGATGCGTAGCTTCACAAATAGTTTATTACACTGTCTCTGGATCGGTGCAGTGGAGGCGGAAGACACTAAATCAGCGCGTTTAGCGCGTGTTCGCTGCTTACGACAACTCGTGGGTTGGGCGGGTGGAACAACAACTCCCGCTTCACTTGCAGTCTGTACATTACTGTTTACAGCGTTTGAATTACGCTTGGGTCGCATAGCAGAGGGCTGTTTGGGTGGCTTATTGCGAACAAGGTTATTACCCACACGAACCGTGGAAGAGTCTTTAAACGCGACCTTCAGGGCGGGCTGGCTTTGAAGAACATGAATATCCATGGGCTGGGCAGCACTAGAATTGTTCTTGCGTTTACGCAAACAGTCTGGATGTGTCCTTTCCTTTGACAAAAGTGACAAACCGCGTTTCTTAACGGGCAACGTTCACGAGGATGAGCAAGAACACACTTAGGGCAAGACTTAACTCTATCATTTTGCACACGCGGCTGACGAATGTGTTTAACATGACGCGGCCGGCTAGTGTTTACAGTCTGACTCTGCCGGTGGGGCCGCGGGCGTGACATAACTTGCTTAGCACAGGCAATTTGAGAAATACATGGCTGATCTAACTCACACTCAGCATAGTCAAAAGTATCTTGGGCTTCAATGATGTCCATCACAGTCTCTAATGACGGGTCAGGCAACTTTAAGATAGCAGCACGAATACGAGAATCTGCAATGTTTTGAGTAATAGCGTCTCGTAGCATGACATCACTGTAGGAAGCTCCACACACACAATTAAATCGGCACTGACGGGTGAGGCCCCGTAAATCTGTTAACCACTGTTTATTAGATTGATGTGGCAGTTTCTTTAATCGGAAGAACTTGAATCTGGCTGCTGCCACATGAACTCGCGACTCGAAATACTCAGCAAGATTGTTAACAACAACGTCATAGTCTAAAGCTTCTGGCTGGGATTCCGGGAACAACTTACAAAGTAGTCGATAGACTTCCACGCCTGCAGTGGAAATTAAATAAAGCTGCCGCTCAGTACCTGTGATTTTGTAGACTGTCATGTGCGCCTGCAACTGCGCGAAATATTCTCGCCATTCTTCTCGTGATGCATCAAAAGCACGGAACGGTGGTGCTGCCTGTGCTTGTTCCTTTTGTGTTGGAGGATTAGCCGCTTGTTTGGCGATCGCTTCCACCAGACTTTGTATTTGCTGACTCTGTAACAAGATCAACTGTTGTAATTCGGCAGACATAGTGAACACAAATTAAACCAGCCCCTAAAATTCTATCTCTATAATTAGTATAACAAGAAACAAGTTGAACCAACCCTGCACACGAGTTCGGAAGTCCTCGTCGCCAGTTTTGTGGCGGTGTTCGTAGCGACAAACAATTCGCGGTAGAAACGGCTTACGAAGTCACCGCCACACTTTTAATAGCGGGCCGACCGGTCCGCTGGAACAGTGAACAGAAAGATGAAAACCCAAACACTCTGATTAAATAAAAGTCGGTACTTATCTTTATTAATGAAGATACAGAAACACCGTTGTGAAGTCCGTGTCTACAGAGATCTGTCTAGTTCGAGTCGGAGCGGCTAGGTCAGCGTCGGCTGACGACAAACAACAACTCTGCTACGATGAACACACAACTGACTAGCAAGTACACAATTCGGTGGAGAGTATACAACTGAGCGGCGAATACAGAACTGTCCTAGCGCTCGCGACTCCAGCGCTTAAGAAGCCAGAAGCCAGCGGTGGCGCGCGCAGACTTGCGGCGATTTCCTGTATCGCTGGCGCTGCTTATGCGGACGGCGTCCGGACTTTGATGCTGCCAACCTTTTGGCAGCGGGCTCGGTTGGCATTACTGGCTAGGATATAACATCATCTTTTAAAATGTACTTCTAAGCTCTGATGTAGACAAAATGTTACCGTATCTGCTACTGTCAAAGAAAATATTACCTTTTACGTAATGTTCTGAATAATGTTCATGATAATGTTCGCCTGTTCTTATTTGAATGTTAAGTTTGTACTTGTGGCTACTAGATGTGGCACTCTTGGTGCAATGTTCACCTGCCCACAGTTGTTAACCTGGGCGCCTTAGCTTGATGCTATCTGTAGCTTGACATATTCGAGCAGCCCGTAGTGGCTTGCTTTCCACGCATTTTACTTTAAAAGTTGTGACTAAAGCATTATCGCTTGATATTTATTTTATACTTGATATGTAAGTTCTGTTTCTTTTTGTACTGTTAATCAGTTTTCAGTCCTCAATCTGTACTTCTAATACAAAAAGTTACCATGTCTGCTGGTGTCAAATAAAACTTTGCCTGTTACTTCCTGGACTAAATACTATTTATCTTAACACTCATCTATCTATATTTTAAACGTTAAGTAGCCAACTGATACTTACGGCTACTAAATGGCACTCGGTGCTTCAGTCTGTTGCTGCCTGTGGCTTTATGTATAGGAGCAGCCCATAGTGACTCCCCTTCGATGTATTCTTTTTTAACTTTTTGTGACTAAAGCCTTATCGCCTGATATTTATCTTATACGTGTCTTGTAAGTACTGTTTATTACTTGTACTGTTAGTCAGTACTTACTTTTATATAAAAAAATTCCCATAATTTTGTACTTACGTTATTGGCCAATTTGAACATTTAATTTCTGATTAATTGAAACCCTCAGCTGCCGAGAGGTGTTGTTGATATAACTCGATGGGGACAGCCGAAAATGTGTGCCCCGACCGGGACTCAAATCCGGGATCTTCTGCTTGCATGGCAAACGCTCCATCCATCTGAGCCACCGAGGACACAGATAACTTGTGCGACTGCAGGGACTTAACCGTTGCTCTCTCCCCGTGAGACCCACACTCCCAAACGTCCACAATCTACATACGTAATGTTCCTAACAGTTATGAATAATCATTTATTCTAGAGAAGCTGCACGGTCATCAGTGGTACCTGTTCTTTCTGGAACAGTTACTATCTTCATATACATTTAATTTCAGCTGAAGGGACTCACAGAAGTGTCGAAACCTTGTCAAAAGACTAAAATGTTGTGCCTGAGGGCTGCAATTGCTTTAACTTATATTTTGTATTCCTTCCTGTCTGAAATGTTCTAAAATAAGGAGCAAGGGTCTAGCAAGCAACAGTATGTGGAAGTTACGGTTTCAGACTAAATAATTTGTGTGTGTTGGTGTATCTTTCCTTACTATTTTTCCTTCCTGGATGCTTTTCGGTATTATTTGGTATAAAAGCTGTAGTTTTTACAACATATCAAACTACAAGCCTGCATATCTTAACGAGAAATTAAAAAAGGAAGCAAGGTGGAGGTAAATTGTGTGTAAAGTAATATTGTTGAAGAGTTGTTCAGTTCTTCTACAGTGTAATGTAATCTATCACGAACGCACAGTATATGACAGCTGATAATCTGTACCAAAATTCCATACTTATATTCTCATTCTGAACCGACAGTGCAGTGATACTCGTGCCTACAGGCAGCTTAAGGCTCCTGTAACTCCAGCTGAAGTTTTCGCCATGGTTTCCCCAAAGTGGAGGATATTCGTACCTGTTTGCAGTTGAGTCACGATGCGAGTGAAAATTTGTAATTAAATGTATTGAATTCGTCGTAAATATGGGAGGCCGCTCAGTTGCGAACTGCACTATTGCGAAAATAGTTTTTACATTTTTAGATTTCCTAATGGTCTCGAACGAAGAAAAAGACCGGCATAAATAGCCGGGAAGACGAGGGGGAACTAGGACCTCGTGCTAAATTGTGTATTGTAAATATACATTATTAAAAATAGGTACAAATATGAAGCCAACTGAATAAAACTGCATTTTTTCTCCTAGTCGAAAACTACGCTCAAAATATTTTCGTATCTGTCGAAGTGGAAAGGAATAACTCAAATACACTAACTGACTAATACTTAACCCCCTTTCTTATATAGGTGCGGTAGGACTAGCTATAATTGTTTTTATACCGGATTGGTCATTGTGAGGGAACCTGCACAAGTAGCATAAACTTCAAAGAATAAAATTTTTACCAGAACTCAACAAGCAACAAACATACTGACTCACACAAAATGAATACTAGTTAAGTGATCGATGAAACTATTGATAAAAGTTCGTCTTACTATAACGTGAAATTATACTTTTCCCCCGGCTGTACGATAAAACTGCCACAGTTCTTAAAGTACCTACTTATGATTAAAAAATAAACACCTCTTTTACATGCGCCTAAATATGGGCAAAAACTAGTAAAGAAGCACAGGTTGTTATTGCTTACCACTCATGTTTGAAGACATTCACCGAGGTCTCGGCTCATCACATTTCATATTTAGAAACTACCACGAAAGTTTCGACCCTGCACTTCCATAGCTGTGTAATGTTACATTTCGCTGACCGCAGTTGCCGAGCGGTTCTAGGCCCTTCAGTTTGGAACCGCGCTACCGCTACGGTCGCAGGTTCGAATCCTGCCTCGGACATGGAGGGTGTGATGTCCTTAGGTTAGTTAGGTGTAAGTAGTTATGAGTTCTAGTCCGATAGTGCTCAGAGCCATTTCAATCAATATTACATTTCAATTTTTCTGTTATATGGAAAGAACATCCTAAATATCGCTACACATATCTATTACTGTTCCGTACACTTTATACATTCGACATCAAATATGTTACAAGAAATATTCTAAAAAGTGGCGTGAATAGGTGCACCACCAACAAGGTAAACACTGCCTTTGGGGAAAATATGGCGGGCGATTCAGCCTATTATATAGAAGCTCTTGCGTAGCCTGTGACATCACAGGGGTGGGGGGTGAGGTGGTAGCAGGTGTACTGCCACGTAGGCCTCGGCAGAGGCCACACAGCACTGTCACTGCTGGAACATAGGCCGGCCCGTCCTGTTTGTACTGGATGCTGGTATCAGTATGTTGTCAACGTTCAGCAGCCAGCCACCTACGATGTGGCTCACTGCATGTCCCCCTTTAGCGCTGCTTCCCGCCAGACTTCCCGTGGTCCACGGCGGCCGCTCGCCCCTTCACGCGAGATAAATCCTCTACCATTGGCAACACCTGCTGGGTGGGGCGGTACTTCAACTGTGCCGTCGAGTCATGTCACACCATTGTCTAGAACGCCGGGTGACCAACAACCATTTGTGTTAGTCATCAGTCTTGTTCTGATGCGACCCGTCGCTTATTCCTCTCTTGTGCCTCCATTTTCACCTCAGAGTACCTCTTGCAACTTACGCCCTAAATTATCTGCTTAATGTTTACTAATCTCAGTCTTCCTGTACAATTTCTGTCCTCTATAGTTCCCTCTAATACCATGAAAGTCATTCCCCGATGTCTTAACAGATGTCCTATCTTCCTGTCCCTTCTCTGCGTCAGTGTTTTCCAGGCATTTCCTTCTTCTCCGATTCTGCACGGAACCTTCTTACTCCTTACCTTATAATTCCACCTAATTTTATTGTTTCCTTCCGGTTTTCCCTCAGTCCACGTCTCATTGCGAGACAATGCTGTGCTCCAAACGTAAATTATCAGAGATGTCTTCTTTAAATTAAGACCTGTATGTGATGGTCGTAGAAATCACCAGGCCAGGACTCTCCCTTTTTCCAGTGCTAGTCTGCTTTTTGATCTGCTTAGTTTTCTTCCAATGTAGCAGAACTCCTTAAGTACATCTACTTCGTGGCCATTAACCATCATGTTAAGTTTCTCGTTGTTCTAATTTCTGTTACTTCTAATTACCTTCTTCATTCTTCGATTTACTATCAATTCATATTCTGTACTCAGTAGACTGTTCATTCCATTGAGCAGATTCTGTAAAGCCATCAGCGAATCTTACCGCTGATACTCTTTTACAACGAATTTTTATTCCAATCTTGAAACTTTCTTTACGTTCTACCACTCTTTCTTCGATGTTCAGACTGAACAGTACCGGGATTTTTAATCCGAGCACTTCCATCTTCGTCTTCCACTCTTACTGTTCTTAGTTCTTATACATAAAGTGTATAACCCGTCTTTTCCTACAGCTCACCGCTACTTTTCACACCATTTCGAACATCTTGCAGCATTTAACACTGTCGAACGCTTTTTCCAGGTCGATAAATTGTATGAACGTGTCTTGATTTTCTTTCAGTCATGCTTTCGTTATCAACCGCGAGTTCACCGGCCGGGATGGCCCAGCGGTTGTAGGCGTTACAGTCGGGAACCGCGCTACCGCTACGGTCGCAGGTTCGAATCCTGCCTCGGGCATGGATGTGTGTGATGTCCTTAGGTTAGCTAGGTTTTAGTAGTTCTAGGGGACTGATGACCTCAGAAGTTAAGTCCCATAGTGCTCAGAGCCATTAGAACCAACCGCGAGTTCAGCAGTGCCTCTGTGGTGCCTTCACCTTTCCTAAAACGAAACCAATCGTCATTCAACAAGTCCTCTATCTTCTTTTCGATTATTCTGTATGTTAACGTGAATACATGAACTGTTAAGCTAACTGTGCTGAAACTCTGGCAATTATCGAAAATTCATAACACTTAATAAACTTCAATACATACAAGTACGTGTCGACTCAATACAACGCAAGATTAAAGTTTCGTACTATGAAGGTTAGTCATTCGAGCTAAGTCTGCACGAACCTTATCTAAGACAATAATTAACAACGGACAACGACACATGCTAATGTCGGTTTACGCCAGGCATTAGCAATTCTCTTCAGTGATGTCGCGTCTCTATCCCTCTCAACTGCATCCCCGCCACAACAGGGAGCTCCTCGTCGTCTCACTGCTCAGTATCAGCTCTCTCACAAGCCGCTACCCTGTCGCGAACCTTGGAGCTGCTTTGAGACAAATACGCGGCAGCGTCGTGTGTCTGCGGCGGTCTCGCTGACACAGGCCGCCGTGCACAAAAGCTGCTTTCCGGCGGACAAATTCGGCGCTGCACACCCGGGCGGTCGTTAAATGGTTTGAGCTAAGCAGCTTTGGCCGCGAGCGCCAGCCCCGCTCCGTGCGCCAGGGACGCCGCAAATTGCGTCCTTTACGGTGGGCGACCGCAGGAGGGCGTGCACTTGCCACGGCCAAGGCGTAGAAAATTAAAAATCCGCTTCGTCCGTCAGGCACCTGTGCGCTACCTACGTCGGATTACGTCCGTTTAGGGCAACTTGCAGTCAGGTCACTTTCTTTCTTATTCATCTATCGTTACACTAGTTTGGAGGCACTGCCACGATTGCCTCTCTTGTTCCAATCTCTTAAATCGCAGCTACACACCTCACCCTTAATTGTTTGACATATTCCGACATGACAGTAAGAGAAATTCCGGTGTACTTTTCCAACCGTCAGCTTTGACCTGTGACGTCATACCGGTCGCAAAAATACAGTACACAGGCGATTTCGGAAACATGACCAATATTCGTAAACTTTTCGTTGTAGCCGAAAGGTAATCACGTATTAGAGAAAGGCAAAAATTCTTAATAATAAATGTACCAGTGGGAGAACAAAAAAGTTAAGTACGTTCGCCTGTAAAAGACCCTGAGAGGAAAGAGGGGAACCAGCTGCCACATCCTCATACCGCTCCTTCACCAAAAATGTCGGTCTGGGAACATATTAGCCCGGTTTTAACACAGGAGCAGGCTCTAGGCGCTGCAATCTGGAACCGCGAGGTCGCTACGGTCGCAGGTTCGAATCCTGCCTCGGGCATGGATGTGTGTAATGTCCATAGGTTAGTTAGGATTAACTAGTTCTAAGTTCTAGAGGACTAATGACCTCAGAGTTTGAATCCCATAGTGCTCAGAGACGTTTGAACCTTTTTTAACAAAGGACATTCTAAATCCTTTTACCCAATCTCTCCTAATGTTAAGCCTGCATACTCAGAACCCCACTCTCACTGCGACTCTCTATATACACTGACGGAAACAAAATCGCAACAATAAAAATTAATTAATGTAATGTAATGACATTTCGGGAATACGCTTAAGTGATTAACATTGCATGATCACAGGCTAAAGCACACGCGAGGTAAGCCGTTGCAAATATGAAATGCTGCTACATTAATAAAAGGGGTAACCGCCATAATTTTGAATGCAAGCTTGCAAACGAGCATGTATTCTAATTATTTTGCATAATGCGGGGCCACAGTCATAATACATTTCTTTAAAGTCAGTACCGCCATCAGACTGTTGTTTATTTGTAGTTTTACATTTGCAGTATGATGATTTCGGCTTCAAAGTGCCATTACCAAGTGTTTTAAGTGTTATACAGTGCCTAAGGTGGCATACTCTCGTATTTAAAATACACTATTAGACACGTTGTCTAAAAAAATGGTTCAAATGGCTCTGAGCACTATGGGACTTAACTACTGAGGTCATCAGTCCCCTAGAACTTAGAACTACTTAAACCTAACTAACCTAAGGACACCACACACATCCATGCCCGAGGCAGGATTCGAGCCTGCGACCGTAGCGGTCATGCGGTTCCAAACTGACGCGCTTAGAACCGCACGGCCACACCGGCCGGCGCGTTGTCTAAGGGTCGATATTTCTTACAAAGCCTACTGCTTTGTTTCACCGAGTACATTCGGTAAAACAAAGCTGTAGGCGTTATAAGAAATATCGACTCTTAGACAATGTGTGTAATAGTGTGTTTTAAATACGAGAGTATGCCATCTTAGGCACTGTATAACACTTAAAATAGTTGATAATGGCACTTTGAAACCAAAATCATGATAGTGCAAATGTAAATGTAAAACTGAAAATAAACAACAGTCTAATGGCAGTACTGACTTCAAAGAAGCATGTATTCTGTTGTAGAGGTGCTCCGTGACTGTTCCACTTGGTAGGACAATGCAGGGCCCGTTAATGCTGGTTGTGGATGACGCTGCAGTTGTCGTGCGATGATATCTCATATGTGATAGGTTGGAGACAAATCTGTTGAAGGCAACTTGTCGTCACACAACAGAGCGTTATTACCAAAGAACAGTCGCCAAACAGCTCTATATTTTCAAAAGGCATTTTATTTAGACAACTTGTTTCGGCATCTCATTATCGCCATCTTCAGCTCCCCATTCATTCCACGTATACGGAATCAGTAGATCGATAAATGGAGTGAAGGTATTAGTGGCTTCAGTTATGCACATATCAATCTGCTGATTCTGTAGGCATGGGGTGCATAGGGGCCTGAAGATGCTATTAATGAAGTACCGAAACAGGTTGTCTAAATAAAATAACTTCTTGAAACATACGGCTGTTTGACGACTTTTGTTTTGTAAGTGACCGGCCGTTGTCCTGTATTCACGACCGATCATTAGAGACTCTGTAGAGCATGTTCGGTTACATCCGCGGTATATGAGCGAGAGTTAACCTGTTGGAAAACAACCCCTGGAGTGTTATTCGTGAATGGCAGCATGACAAGTCGAATAACCAGACCGATTTAAAAATTTTTTGTCAAGGTGTTTGGATAACGACGAGAGTGCTCCTGCGATCATACGAAATATCACCCCAGACCATAGCTAGATGTGTTGGTCCTGTGTGTCTAGAACGCAGACAGGCTGGTTGCAGGTCTCAACTGACGCCATTCTAACCACCACACGGCCATCACTGGCACACAGACAGAACCAGCTTTCATGAGAAATCACAACACACATCCTCTCTGCCCTCCAATGAATTCTCACTTGACACCACTGAAGTCGCAAATGGCTGTATTTTGGGGTCACTTTAATATAAAGTATGGGAGATGGGGTTCTGTCTTTGAAGTAACCGATTTGTAATGGTTAGCTGTATCACTGCGATACCAATTGCCGCTCAGATTGCTGCTGCAGATGCAGTTCTAAGCACCAGAGCTATACACCGAACAGGATGGTCTTCGCTCTCGATAGTGCCACGTGTCCATCCGGAGCGCAGCCTTCTTATGACCGTACTTTCTTGTGACCATCGTTAGCTGCAGCATGTACGATGACTATATTCCTGTCAAGTCCTTCTGCACTATCGAAGAAGGAACATCCACTTCCTCGTTGCCCTATTACATGACCTCGTCCAAACTTAGTGAGGTGTTGATAACGCCTTTGTCGCTTAAAAGGCAATCTTGACTAACATCAGCACGCTACGTCCAATCTCAGTCCTAACTAGCGTTCACTGCCGCTGCAGTGCATTTTTAAAGCAAACCTGTTTTGTATCCTCATAGTAGCGTTACTAGCGCAACTCTTATGCGACTAGTGCGAAATCTGAACAGAAGTAGGAACACGCCTATCAAATTTCGTTTATGTAGCACAGCTCCTTCATGGTGCTGCGATTTTTTCCCTCGACTCTTTTTTCCGTATCCCACCCTCACCGTCTCCTCTGTCACTTAACCGGCTCCTTTTGTCCTCTTTTACCATTCTCACTGTCTCGAACATATCACAGCAGCTGAAAAATTCTGGGGTCCAATTTACATGTTTTTCTATACCCACGTACGTAGAATTTCGGTCTCCTACATGTACGTGTTAAAGTTCGCCGGTCTGGGAGGGTCCAGAACCCGCAAGCCTATGCGCGGTCCCCGCTCCTCTATTTTTGATTTCCACTGTCTCCTCTCTCATTTGCTCCATCTATCTTCTGCTCTCTTTTACTGCTACTGTGTCTCATTAACCAACATGTAGTCTCTCTTTGGTTACTACTACTGCTGTCTTCATCCGTCTCTCTTTCTCTTTCACTGCCTCTTTCCAGCCACCGCTGCCTCCGCTCACTTTCTCTCGCACTGGCACTGCCTCCTCTCTCTTTCACCGTCACTGCCTTCTGCTCTCTTTAAGAACAAAAAAGTGCGAATTTGTTCACATGCCAAAATATTTGGTGACTTAGGCGGAATGAGGATATACTGTGCTTCTTCTCATTCTTTCTGTCACGATATTTTATAAAGTGCAACACAGATTCCATTTCTGTGCTCTGACAGGAGCATTTTTCCGTTGGTTCCCTTTCCTTCCCTTCTAAATCAGGGGTTGCTGCTTATAAAACGGAGTCCGTAGGATAGTTGTGGCTACTTATACACGGTGTCAAAGTAATGTTGCTACAGATTTCAAGGGGTTGAAGACGGTGCCCTGAGGAACACATAGAGAATAGGAACCAGTGTCAGCCAAGGGCGCTACAGGCACCGGCTCCTACTACTAGCCCACCAACCTCGACAGCAAAGGTGGCCCTGGACCGTAGGCGGAACGTCTCGCAACACTGATTGCCAGGATCGCCAGTGGCGAATGGGAGTTCATCATCATCAGTTATCTGCTACATTAGCAGGTCCTTTGCTTCTCCATTTTCTGCGATCCATTGCTTCCTTCTTAAGGCTGCTGTATGTTGTACCGTCCATCATGTCATCCAGTATCTGGAATCTCTTCCTTCCTCGCTTCCTTTTGCCTTCTACATAACCTTCTAAAATTGTTTTTATCAGTCCGTCATTCTTTCTTAATATATGCCCAATATTTCTTTTTCTTCTCTTTATTACATCTAGTAACTGTCTTTTCTCTCCCACTCTTCTCAGTACCTCTTCATTGTTTACTCTGTCCATCCAACTTATTCTTTCCATCTTCCGCCATGTCCAGATCTCAAAAGCCTCCAGCCTTTCTCTGTCTTTTTTCCTCATAGTCCATGTTTCAGCGCCATGAACACTCCATACAAGACATTTTATGAGTCTCTTTCTGAGTTCTCTGTCCAGACCGCTGCAGAAGATTCTTCTTTTCTTATAAAACGCCTCTTTAGCCATTACTATCCTTGTTTTAATTTCTGTGGTGCACTTCCAGTCGGTGTCTATCCTGCTACCAAGATACTTAAAATTTTTACCGGTTCTAGTGTTTCTCCATTCAGCATAATTTTTATTTCCTTATTTCCTCCTAGTGGCAATACTTTTGTTTTATTTGTGTTAATTTTCATTCCATATTTTCTCCGTTAGTTGCAATGGTGTCCACCAAATCCTGTAATTCTTTTTCCCCTGTGGCTAGAAGGTCCATGTCATCACCAAATCTCAAATATCCTACTCTTCTTCCTCCAGTTTCTACTCCTTTGTCATCTAATGAGCATTGGTCAATCATATTTTCCAAGTAGAGGTTGAAAAGAGTAGGTGATAAACAGCATCCTTCTCTTACTCCTTTTCCTAGTCTGATCCAGTATGTACTTTCTCCTCTCACTTTAACTGAAACTTTTTGATTGAGATCAAATGAGTTTATAAGTCTTCTGGTTTTCCAGTCCACTCTCTTTTCCCTCATTATAGTCGCCAGCTTGTCCCAAACCACTTTGTCAAATGCCTTTTCTAGATCGATGAGGCACATATATAGGTCTCTTCCTTTTTCAATAAACCTTTCTCCCAAGATTCGTAGGAGCCCTATGGCATCTCTGGTGCCCGTATTCCGTCTAAAGCCAAACTGCACCTCGCCGAGATTCTCCTCCATTACTTTTTCAAGTCTTTTATTAATTATTCTGAACATCCCTTTGGCTGCATGTGAAATGAGGCTGATTGTCCTGTGCTCGCTGCATTCCTTGGTTCCTTGTTTTTTCGGTAGTGGAATCAATACTGTTGTCAGAAAGTCCTCAGGCCATAACACCACTGTCATATATTTTATTACATAACCTCAATATTTCTCTTATTCCATCGTGGTTCAAGCATTTTAGTATTTCTCCCGGTATAGTATCTGTACCTACCGCTTTGCCATTTTTCATTGCAGCTATGGCAGACTTTACTTCTTCCATTATGATGGTCGGTCCTTTCTCGTCATCACTTACACTGTTGTGTGATTCAAGTTCCAGAGTTTCTGGTTTGCTATTTGTGTCATATAACTCTTTTATATATTCTTCCCATCTCTGGAGGACATCATCACGATCTTTGTACACTACCTCTTCGTCTTTACTCAAAATTTCCATAGTAGCACTTCCTGCTCTATTTTGTTCCCATGTCATAGTCTTTACTCTGTTGTTTAGTAAGTCGTATCTTCCCTTCCTGTCCAGTTCTTCAATTTCATCACATTGCTCTTTTAGCCATTTTTTCCTAGCCTGCTCTGTTTCTCTTCGCAGTTCATTATTTAACCTTCGGTATATCTATCTTGCAACTTCAGTGTTCTTGTTTTTCAATTTTCTTCTCTCCTCCATCTTGGAAATCCTTTCTTGTGTGACCCACGGTTTTTTTTTTACCTTTTCCCTTTTACATATCCTATATTTTGTTGTCCTGCATTAATGATTCCTTCTTTCAGCATATTCCAGTACTCGTTGGTATTATCTGGTGGCTCTTTGTCTCGTAATGTATTTAAAACTCCCGAGACAGCTTTTCTGTAAATTGTTCTTTGTTGGATCTTACCTTCTCTAAATCCCACTTTTTCACCATGGTCGCCTTCTTCAGTTTTTTCATTCTTATTTCTATTTCTGCCATAAGTACGTTGTGGTCACTATTAATATCTGCACCTGGTGATGTGTGCACCTTCTTGATTCCATTTCTATATCTTCCTTCTACCAGTATAAAATCGATTTGGTTTCCGTATTTATCCCCTGGTGATTTCCAAGTGTAGAGTCCCCTCTTGTGGTTCTTGAACCATGTGTTTGCCGCTATCAGCTGTCTTTCCCTGCAGAAGTCAATTAACCATTCACCTCTGTCATTTCTCTTTCCAAGACCATGACTGCCTACTATGTTTCCCTCTTTCCCTTGTCCCATAATGGCGTTCCAGTCTCCCATTACTATTTTGCAGCACTTTTTATCTTCGTCCATTATTCTCTCTATTAAATTGTACGTTTCCTTTACAATTTGGTCATCATGTTCTGAAGTTGGCATATACACCTGGACAATCAATAAATTTTTTTGTGCTCCTTTCAGCCTTAAACCAATAACCCGGTCATTTGCATAGTCTACATATTCCACACATTTAGCCAATTCCTTTGTCATAATCATTCCTACCCCATTAATTCCTTTTACTTCTCCTCCTGAGTGGTAGAATACATATCCATCTGACTGCAACTCTCCATGTCCATTCCATGTTACCTCAGCAACTCCTACGAGGTCCGTATGATTCTTTTCCATCTCTCTTTTAAGGTTTTCTAGTATTCCTGCTTGTAGCAGAGTTCTGACATTCCAGGTACCAAATCTCGTTTTGATTTTTTGCCTCCTTTCAAGTTGTCTTCCCCGGAGATCCGAATGGGGGACTATTTTACCTCCGAACACTGATTTAACATGAGAGGAAGCCATTTTTTGTGCATAAAATGGAGACTGCATTATGCAGGGAAGATAATCTGCGGTGGTATTCCTTTGCCTTCCGCAGTTCTGGAGGCCGCCCCTAACATGGGATACAGACGCCTTTTGCAGCCGCCCGCTCCGGGTCAGAAGCTGTATGAGAAGTATAGGTTGGAAAATGAAAGACCCATAGCCCTCGAAATCTAATAGCGTCAGGGTCGGAAAAGAATAAGAGCTGGCCGAGGGTGGCCAGATAGGAAAGATAAGAGTGAGGAGCCTGGCATAAGTAAGTGGAAGCAATGCCAGGACTCAGGTCGGGGCCCCGTGCTCGCCAGCCACGTATCACTAGGCATGACTCCCAGAGGTAGAATGGGAGCTAGCTGCTGCTTAGAAATGCCTTATCTCCTGTAATTCCAAAGCTCTGTTGTCTCCTTGGAAGATGCTTTCAGGTACGTGTTTCCATGCTCAGTTGATTTTGCTCTTGGAATCCACTAAAATCTCCAGTATTTATCGGTGTAAGGGAGGATAATAAACTCCAAAAGGTAACTCGTATCCGAAACCGTCATCCGTCAAGGCAACAGAGCATGGCGTTCATAGGAGAAAAAATCTCCCTATGCAGCAACTACCTCTATCTTCTCCACTGGCTATCGTGGCAATCACCCACGATCACAGAATAACAAACAACACTGTGAAACGTTGCGCCTACAATTCGTCAGAGTACAAAAACAAGTTTACTGCCGAAGGTGTGGCCTAGTGGCAGACGCCGGCGTTTGTAACTTGGACCCTCTGTAACACTGTTTCACATTTCGCGCACATGTTCCCATCGTCGAGATTTCCCTCAAGATACCCTCTACAGACCCTCTAAGATTATCGCAAGATTTCTCGGACATACTGTATACAGTACTGTACTTCGACACACTGGTGTATATCGACATGAATAATCATATGGAAGTACGTACATAAAACATACATAACTATACATAACGTTAACAACAAATCATTTGTGTTACATTTATTCTCGATATTTCACTCACCGATCACAAATCCTCGAAAGCGCCAGGCTTATAATTTGTATCTTAAAAGTGTATACGATACATTTCACTTAATTTCCTGTCTTTCCAATATTCCAACATATTTGGCAGTCATTTTGTTTTCAAGCATTTTAAGACCCTTTCTAGCCCTTTTTTTCAGTGGAGTACCACTTGGGTATGAAACTTCCGGGCAGTATAAAACTGTGTGCTGGACCGCGAGTCGAACCCGGGATCTTTTCTTTTTTGCCGGAGAGTGTTCTACGATCTGAGCTACCCAAAAACGACTCACGACCCTCCCCACAGCTTTAATTCCGCCCGTACCTCGTCCTATACCTTCCAAACTTCACAGAAGTGCTCTCGCAGAAAGAAAGGATATTACGGAGGCATGGCTTAGCCACAGCCTGGGGGATGCTTCCAGAATGAAATTTTCACTCTGCAGCGGAGTGTCCGCTCATATGAAACTTCCTGGCAGATTAAAATTGTGTGCCGCACTAAGACTCGAACTCGGGACCTTTGGAAGGTAGGCGAATTAAAGCTGTGGGAACGGGTCGTGAGTCGTGTTTGGGTAGTTCAGACACAGCTCGCTAGCTCAGCGTGATTGGTTGAAGGTGGGCCAACTACGTATGAACCTGAACCTGTGTCATGGAAAGTCAGCCCTGACCAACCACAACGATCAATTACGATGAAAATTAGGTGATTTTTTAAAAAAAAGCAGCTTGTAGAGCACTTGCCCACGAAAGGCGAAGATCCCGAGTTCGAGTCTCGGTCCGACACACAATTTTAATCTGCCAAGATGTTTCATATGAGCGTACACTACGCTGTAGAGTGAAATCTCATTCTGGAAACATCCCCCAGGCTGTCGCTAAGCCGTGTTCCACGATATCCTTTCTTCCTAGAGTGCTAGTTCTGCAAGGTGTGGAGGAGCGCTTCTGTGAAGTTTGGAAGATGGGAGACGAGGTACTGGCCGAATTAAAGCGTTGAGGAGAGATTGTGAGTGGTGCTTGGGTAGCTCAAACGCGAAATGCAAGGGTCATGAGTTCGAGTCTAGTCCTGCATTCAGTTTTAATCTGCCAGGAAGTTTCGTATCAGCGCGCACTCCACTACAGAATGAAAATTTCGTTCTGGCACTTCTGGCATATTTGCATACGTGAAAAGTGCCGGTTATCCAGAGACAGAGCTTGATAAATTTTTTCTGGAGAAAAAATGCTGACGTAACACATAGTTTGATGTTCTCAGAACCTTGCGAACAATCTAGGACCCTGACCATGTATTCGTCAGTTAAAACTACATTTACGCCTCAGAATGAATATTACGTCGATATTTTACGTGTGTAAGTAGGATAAATAGGAACCTCAGGATCCGTTAACGGATAACAATATCGATTCAGTTCCAAGGTTATCTGAGAACATATCGTAAGAACATATGGTAAAAATTTCGACGATTTAGCATAAACGGGATTTATAGAAGTGGCTATCCGCTCGATTTCTCGATATCATTATCCGCTACCGAGATTCAGATGTTGAAAATTACCATCCTTACGCAGAAATCCGACATTTATCTAGATAAGCAACAATGGTAAATGGCTCCATTTGTAGCAGTAGATCCCTTAGGCATTTATCTAGGAAAGCCATTTCCTAGTTGTAAACTAGATGTAACCTGTTCGCTGTCTGCCGTGGCCGAAGTATACAGTGCACGGCAGAATGGCACCATTCAGAACCAGCACCAAACATGACAGATGTGAACAACAACAGCTGAGCTGAGTAGAGGCAGACAGACGTGCAACTGCTGACCAACTGGCAGCCCAGATGAAGCAAGGGGCTACAAACATTGGGTCCTCAAAGACCGTTCAATGTACGTTGCTGCGTATGGGTCTCCGCAGCAGGTGCCTGGTTCATGCTTTTCTTCGGCGACGATGCATGCAATTTGCTAGGTAGTATCGCAACTGAACGTCCAATGAGTGGTGATAAGTGGCCTTTTCAGATGACTCACGTTTCATTCTCCTGCGGCATTAAGCACGTAAAAGCAAGCATCATCGGCAGGATTCAGGGCGGAGGAGGGACCGTTGTGATCTGGGGAATGTTTTCGTGGCAGTTACTGGGTGAGCTCGTCATTCTGGAAGGCGCAATGGATCAACACAATTATGCATGTAGTCTTTGGAACCATTTCCACTGCTGAGTGCAGTTTGTTTTTCGTCGGCGCGTCTGCATGTACCAGCACGACAATGCAACGTGTCTTAGAGAGTCGCACTCACTTGATCACAGAACTCCATGGATTTAAAGCCAGTCGACAATCCGTAGGATACCACGACCGGGCTGTTGACGCCTTGATCCTCAACCGAGAAACCTAGTGCACTGGCCACGACACTGGTGTCGGCAAGGCAATAAATCTGTCTGAACCTCCACCCATGAACCATGGACCTTGCCGTTGGTGGGGAGGCTTGCGCGCCTCAGCGATACAAATGGCCGTACCGTAGGTGCAACCACAACGGAGGGGTATCTGTTGAGAGGCCAGACAAACATGTGGATCCGGAAGAGGGGCAACAGCCTTTTCAGTAGTTGCAGGGGCAACAGTCTGGATGATTGACTGATCTGGCCTTGTAACATTAACCAAAACGGCCTTGCTGTGCTGGTACTGCGAACGGCTGAAAGCAAGGGGAAACTACAGCCGTAATTTTTCCCGAGGACATGCAGCTTTTCTGTATGATTAAATGATGATGGCGTCCTCTTGGGTAAAATATTCCGGAGGTAAAATAGTCCCCCATTCGGATCTCCGGGCGGGGACTACTCAAGAGGACGTCGTTATCAGGAGAAAGAAAACTGGCGTTCTACGGATCGGAGCGTGGAATGTCAGATCCCTTAATCGGGCAGGTAGGTTAGATAATTTAAAAAGGGAAATGGATAAGTTAAAGTTAGATTTAGTGGGAATTAGTGAAGTTCGGTGGCAGGAGGAAGAAGACTTTTGGTCGGGTGATTACAGGGTTATAAATACAAAATCAAATAGGGGTAATGCAGGAGTAGGATTAATAATGAATAAAAAAATAGGAGTGCGGGTTAGCTACTACAAACAGCATAGTGATCGCATCATTGTGGCCAAGATAGACACAAAGCCCATGCCTACTACAGTAGTACAAGTTTATATGCCAACTAGCTCTGCAGATGATGAAGAAATAGATGAAATGTATGACGAGATAAAAGAAATTATTCAGGTAGTGAAGGGAGACGAAAATTTAATAGTCATGGGTGACTGGAATTCGTCAGTAGGAAAAGGGAGAGAAGGAAACATAGTAGGTGGATATGGATTGGGGGGAAGAAATGAAAGAGGAAGCCGCCTTGTAGAATTTTGCACAGAGCATAACTTAATCATAGCTAACACTTGGTTCAAGAATCATAAAAGAAGGTTGTATACCTGGAAGAATCCTGGCGATACTAAAAGGTATCAGATAGATTATATAATTGTAAGACAGAGATTTAGGAACCATGTTTTAAACTGTAAGACATTTCCAGGGGCAGATGTGGATTCAGGCCACAATCTATTGGTTATGAACTGCAGATTGAAACTGAAGAAACTGCAAAAAGGTGGGAATCTAAGGAGATGGGACCTGGATAAACTGAAAGAACCAGAGGTCGTAGAGAGTTTCAGGGAGAGCATAAGGGAACAATTGACAGGAATGGGGGAAAGAAATACAGTAGAGGAAGAATGGGTAGCTTTGAGGGATGAAGTAGTAAAGGCAGCAGAGGATCAAATAGGTAAAAAGAAGAGGGCTAGTAGAAGTATTGAATTTAATTGATGAAAGGAGAAAATATAAAAATGCAGTAAATGAAGCAGGCAAAAAGGAATACAAAGGTCTCAAAAATGAGATTGACAGGAAGTGCAAAATGGCTAAGCAGGGATGGCTGGAGGACAATTGTAAGGATGTAGAGGCTTGTCTAACTAGGGGTAAGATAGATACTGTCTACAGGAAAATTAAAGAGACCTTTGGAGAGAAGAGAACCACTTGTATTAATATCAAGAGCTCAGATGGCAACCCAGTTCTAAGCAAAGAAGGGAAGGCAGAAAGGTGGAAGGAGTATATAGAGGGTTTATACAAGGGCGATGTACTTGAGTACAATATTATGGAAATGGAAGAGGATGTAGATGAAGACGAAATGGGAGATAAGATACTGCGTGAAGAGTTTGACAGAGCACTGAAAGACCTGAGTCGAAACAAGGCCCCGGGAGTAGACAACATTCCATTAGAACTACTGATGGCCTTGGGAGAGCCAGTCATGACAAAACTCTACCATCTGGTGAGCAAGATGTATGAGACAGGCGAAATACCCTCAGACTTCAAGAAGAATATAATAATTCCGATCCCATAGAAAGCAGGTGTTGACAAATGTGAAAATTACCGAACTATCAGTTTAATAAGTCACAGCTGCAAAATACTAACGCGAATTCTTTACAGACGAATGGAAAAACTGGTAGAAGCGGACCTCGGGGAAGATCACTTTGGATTCCGTAGAAATGTTGGAACACGTGAGGCAATACTAACCTTACGACTTATCTTAGAAGAAAGATTAAGAAAAGTCAAACCTACGTTTCTAGCATTTGTAGACTTAGAGAAAGCTTTTGACAATGTTAACTGGAATACTCTCTTTCAAATTCTGAAGGTGGCAAGTATAAAATACAGGGAGCGAAAGGCTATTAACAATTTGTACAGAAATCAGATGGCAGTTATAAGAGTCGAGGGGCATGAAAGGGAAGCAGTGGTTGGGAAAGGAGTGAGACAGGGTTGTAGCCTCTCCCCGATGTTATTCAATCTGTATATTGAGCAAGCAGTAAAGGAAACAAAAGAAAAATTAGGAGTAGGTATTAAAATTCATGGAGAAGAAGTAAAACTTTGAGGTTCGCCGATGACATTGTAATTCTGTCAGAGACAGCAAAGGACTTGGAAGAGCAGTTGAACGGAATGGACAGTGTCTTGAAAGTGATATAAGATGCATATCAACAAAAGAAAAACGAGGATAATGGAATGTAGTCAAAATAAATCGGGTGATGCTGAGGGAATTACATTACGAAATGAGACACTTAAAGTAGTAAAGGAGTTTTGCTATTTAGGGAGTAAAATAACTGATGATGGTCAAAGTAGAGAGGATATAAAATGTAGACTGGCAATGGGAAGGAAATCGTTTCTGAAGAAGAGAAATTTGTTAACGTTGAGTATAGATTTAAGTGTCAGGAAGTCGTTTCTGAAAGTATTTGTATGGAGTGTAGCCATGTATGGAAGTGAAACATGGACGATAACTAGTTTGGACAAGAAGAGAATAGAAGCTTTCGAAATGTGGTGCTACAGAAGAATGCTGAAGATAAGATGGGTAGATCATGTAACTAATGAGGAGGTATTGAATAGGATTGGGGAGAAGAGAAGTTTGTGGCACAACTTGACTAGAAGAAGGGATCGGTTGGTAGGGCATGTTTTGAGGCATCAAGGGATCACAAATTTAGCATTGGAGGGTAGCATGGAGGGTAAAAATCGTAGAGGGAGACCAAGAGATGAATACACTAAGCAGATTCAGAAGGATGTAGGTTGCAGTAGGTACTGGGAGATGAAGAAGCTTGCACAGGATAGAGTAGCATGGAGAGCTGCATCAAACCAGTCTCAGGACTGAAGATAACAACAACAACAACCTTCCTGAACCTCACTGACTATTCGTGCACGTCTTACAGCAGTGTTGAGAGTGTTTATCCAGACTTTCGACAGCTGGTCACTTTAATGACTGGACTGTCTATAAACAAATGGGGCAACCACGGCATGATGGGCTTCTGTGTGGCGAGTAATTAAAATTTACCGTGATAACCTTAGAATCGTACTAATTGGACAGGAACGAGACGTAGCTACAAATCACGAAAAATATATGTGGCCCGACTGCTCTTATCTTTATACAATGAAAGTAGCCAGTGAGCCGAGGCGCCATTAAGTTAGTAGACTTTGTCTAACTCACAGCTTTCCGGAGTTTGAAGGAGCGCCTGGTCCCCTGCACGAATCCTCCCGGTGAGGTCCGGTGAGTCGGCCAGTCTGTGGATGGTTTTTAGGTGGTTTAACATCTGCCTCGGAGAATAAGGGCTGGTTCCCCTTATTCCGCATCAGGTACACTATGTCGGCGATTACTGTGCAAACGAGTTCTCCACGTACGCGTACACCACCTTTACTCTACCACGCAAACATACGTGTTTCACTCGTCTGGTGTGACGTACCCTGGGGGGGGAGGGAGGGGTCAACTGGGGGCCGAACCGCACAATAACACTATGTTCGGTGTGGTGCGGCAGAGGGGTGACTTGGACTGCGGTAGTCGTCGTGGGGTTGTGGACCACTGCAGCTGGGGTGGGGACGGAGCCTCTCCGTCGTTTCTAGGTCAACGGTTCACATACAATACAATACAATAGTAGACTTGTCTTTCTGGCACAACTAGCTCAAGGGTAGTATCGACTATCCCTCATGAGGCCCCGTTGCCAATATATATCAGGAAGAGTTGGTTTCTGTGGGTTGTGTCCTCAGAAGCTCTTTGCCTGCCGATATACATACGGATTCGCTCGCCCGAAAGGAAGAGGCACCAAGTTTGGGGATTGGCGGTAGTGTCGCGACAAGAGGCGGTCACGAAGTCCGAGCGGCCGCAGCCACGAGCTACGCAAGGAGGGTCACGCAGAGGAAAGATACCGGAGTAATTCACCGAGACCAGCGTCGACTACAACCAGCAGGCCGACATCCCGTCGGTTGGTTGGCAACGTTTGTGTCGGACGATCGCTCGTGGCCTGGCTGCCCCCTCCTACCTGGCTGTCATCGGCACCATTCAGTAACCGCCGCGAGTCTCCGTGGATCCATGGAGCTGCTTGCTCCATAAAGGGCAGTAACATTCTGTAATCCTCGTGGTGTTTGGTCTCTTCTCGACCACCTAATTATTTTCTGGTTTGTACCCGACCCTAAGAGCTTTACTTGGTCGGCTCTTTCGTCGTAAATATAGACCGCAGTATTGTACTAGACACTAGTTGTAGTTTGAAGATTTGTTCTCGTATTATATTGCCCTTCCTTTCTGGTTTACAGCCGATCATTAATGCTTTAATGAACCATCTCCTTGTCGGAAATACAGTGGGAACAATTGTACCAAGACACAGGTTGCCATTAAACAAACAGGAGTCTTCAGGTTAGATTTCGATGTTAACCGGTTTAATTCCTTGATTGTAATCGTATTTGGGATATCCGCGCGGGGTAGCCGAGCGGTCAGAGGCGTTTTTGTCACGGTCCGCGCGGCTCCCCCGTCGGAGGTTCAAGTCCACCCTCCGACATGGGTGTGTGTGTCGTCCTTAGCATAAGTCAGTTTAAGTTAGATTAAATAGCGTGTGAGCCTAGCGACCGATGATCTCAGCAGTTGGGTCCCATTATACCTTACACAAATTTCCAATTTTTTTTTTTTTTTTTTTTTGTATTTGAGATAATCTGAACTACCGGTTGTACTAAGCTGTGCGTTGCTGTCTTTGAGAGACCGGGTCGTCATTGGTATATTTGTAACTGGAATTGTGGTTCCCCGAGTGAGTTCTATTGTAATAAGTGCTCATACGTAATGTTTTAAAACTTTCCTTCAGAGCGGCCTTCATAATTGAGAAGCAATTTAACTTTTGACATATTAACAGCCAACTGTCTCCAGGCCTTTAGTCAGAATAAGATTGTCATAAGGGACGGGTTGGGATCCAGTCGCACCTTGGTTGCTGATTGAAATGAAATGGTTGCTCGGTTTCAAGCAAGCATTATAATTGTCATAATTGTTTCCTAATTTGTTTAACCTTTAAGCATAGGTGCGCATCTTAACTCCGAACCTTCCGACATTGCAAATAAAAAAAATTGTCATTTGTTTGAGCAATTGAAACACTCTCGTCATCAATATTACTTACGTGTTTTCATGTGTTGCAGGAGGGCATTTAATACGAGAAACTGTGTCCAGCGCGGTAGTAAACACCGCTGATTCACCCGATAACGGGCTGACTGCAGCTCCGGGCCCTCCTAATTATTGTCATGTTGTTCATCTTTTTTTTTTCTCCTGTAAAAGCTAATGCATTTTAGAAATTTGTTAATTTGTAAAGAAAACAAATTTAGGATTATACATTGTTAAATAAACAGGTTGTGTGAAAAGAAAGCTATATTGGTGGGTCCTCCCTTCCTTGTTTTCCTTAATACCAGTAAATACCACGTCTCAGCCAAAGCGCTAGCAAGAAACCAATAATAATAATTAAAGAAAGAAAGTCATATGGACAATGATCAGACTAATACAGGAAATTTAATTCCCTTTCTAATAGATTTCACATTATTTGCATCTGTCTTGGTGCTAGTCCCGATCATGTACACGAATTATGCACGACGGAGAAGACAGATATTGTCCGCAGCGTACTTATGACATGTTAGTGTCTCACTATCTGACTGACTTGAGCGCAGCAGAGAGAGAAACAGAGAGAGAAATGCTCGCGCATAATGCACTGGCGGTGTACTCGGCGCGACAGCGCATGCGCAGAAATCGGCGAGCCGCTATTTCGCAGTCGCTTCGCGTGGCGTCGGAGGGCGTCGGCTGCAGTCGACGGCGGCGAGCGCGAAACCCAAGGCTCCGCCGAGCTCCGCCCTCGGGCGCTTCAGTAGCGCGCGGTCGGTGGTCCACCACGCACGCAGCTCCGCTGTCGAGAGTCCGCGCACGCCACGAGTCGGAACCTCTCGCCTGTAGCGCGGCTCGCCTCTGGAAGTATGTGACGGTACACAGGCGCCAAAAACCATCAAGGGCGGCTGCCGGCGTTTAACCTTACACACGGGTCGCGGAATTTTTTTCTGTGAATTTGTGTCTTTATTCAACAAGAGGAAATTGAACTAGGAGACAGCAGACTTGGCTGCTCGCGACGCTTAATATCGCTCTCTGAACTCCATGTGTTATGTGTAGGTCGTAGCACACACACAAATAACATTTTCCCAAAAAAATAAACAACTTTAATGGGAGAGTTGTAATTCGTTACACGCTTGCTATCAGTGTTTGTAGTCTTAAAAATAATCCTTCAATATTAATCTGGAATCACAGTTTCCATTCGCCTCTCCAGAAGTAGGAGGTATACACGTCAGTTAAGGCTACTTTCCTATTCCACCAAATTTTGTAAGACGCCCCAGGGAAGTAGTAAATTTTTCCTTATACTGGAAACAAGTGTGTCGTACCACCAGAACCACTTTAGAGTAAAAGTTAATCGTAAGTACGCTAAACACGTAGACATCGCTGTGGACGGTCTCAAAGGCCAAAGCTGTGTTCAGAGACCTGCGTTCTCGATGTCACAAAACTAATTGCTCTGCCAGGAACTGTTACGGTGCTCCTGGTGCAGCACAGCCGTGTGTTAACGCACGCCAGTTAATCTGACGCGCAGTTGACACTGGAGGACATTGCGAGGGCAGGATTACCGCAGAGGTGAGTATAAATGTCGACAGCGCCGCAGTGTGGCACATAACGGAAGCGGTGTGTGTACGTGTGTGAGACTGACTGAATGTACCAGGCTAGCAGGCCACCGCTGTTGTTGTGACATTGTCGTTAAAGGCTTCCGCTATGATTTCCGTCAGGGACTGGCTTCCGTAAGCTCGGTAAACGTCAGAGCGTTGAGCTAACAATTTGAGGAGTAGGATCGTTGCACAAATAGTTCCTGCGAAGGTTATTATAGCGGCATTAGCTTTGACAACAATGATAATTTCGTGTGGATAAATGGCCTTGTGTAAGGCTCTGAACTGGCCGCAACCTCGCTGACTCGCGCGTCTCTGACAGTGATTACTTCTCCACGAGACTGCCATCTACTCTGAATGGCTACAGTATACAGACAACAAAATGGATGTATTACTTAAAACGTAAGAAATTTCCTACCCACTCAGGTTCTGAACGTTTAATGTCAAAAACGTATTTATGATCTGTACTGAGAATACGTCTTATGTTTACTATATTAGTTTAATACCTCACTCCCCAAAGATTCCTCAATGCACTACTTACTTCTCTGAGCACGTGAAGAAAAACGAAAAGTGCTATCGTTCCCTCCACTGACAGTAATATTTTCAAGTTTTGTATTATATTTAAAAATACAGTTAGCGTTTAATGGACGATTCCAAAATGTTTCCACTGTGTAAGTAACCGGAAGCTAGAAAATTGAAGTCAGGTATGCACAATTAAAAATACGTTACATATATTTAGAATCTTGGCGTAAACACTCGTTCGTCGCCACAGCTTTAATTTTTAAGGGAACTGGGCAAAGTAGCGCGCTACTTCACGTACGGAGCTAAAGTTCTAGAGGAAAGTCGTATGTCTCAGGTTTTCGCTGCAGCACATCAATCGATTTCAGGAATTCCCGTCGATAAAGGCTCACTTGAGCTACCGCTGTACCTTACGGGCCTCCCTCTCGTCAAAATACTGGTTTATTATTATTTTCAAATTTAGTTGCAGTAGAAATTATGACGCTTTCAATAAATTAGATGCTCACTGTGCTAAATACGCTATCGAGATTTCAGGTTCGTATTTCCCACATCTCCTAAATTCTGTGGTTCTCGAAGAACTCCCATCTTTCCAAACGTTATACACTTATTGGGAAATTACTACATTCATAAATCGCCCTTCCTTCAGGTCATTTACTACCAAGTAAGTCTTGTAAAGCTTGGTGGTCAACAGCATACTTATGGGTTTCCATAGGAATGGGTTACACAGTTTGGGTTGTTTCCACAGCAAGTGAACAGCGTGCTAGCACAGCCACAGGGTGACTGACATCCAAGAAGCTTTGATCAATGTCAGTGTGCGTAATGGAGACTACGCAAGCCTCCAGCATATCTATGGTTAACCGTGATTCGCAACACCAAATCGGAACCGGTAAGAACGAATAATGTACAGTGGTGTTTATTGCTCTACTTTCATAGGAAGGTTTCCCCTGGTTTCCCTAAATCACGAATAATTGGATGCTTCCATCAGCAGGTTCACGGCCGGTTCCTTGACCCGACCTCGTCCAATCCTGTAATGACCATGATGTTGACGGGATATGAGATTATTTCTTTCCGATGTACATACATGCATCTGCTCGACACTTTCGTGCCCCTTCAAGAGAACTCTCCCAATGAATGTAGGTATTCTGTCTACCATCAGTTCTCTCGATTCGACGTTATCCATCCAGCCGTTAATCCCTCTCTAGAGTTACCTCCTGTTATTTATGTTGTGGCAGATTCCAAACACTTATCATTAATACTGTAACTCGATTCATTTATTTGGTCCTGAAACTTTTTTCTGGTTTCGTGAGCATTTCATTTCATTTGTCGAGATTTAAGGAGAGATGCCATTCAGTAAGCGCCGTCCTTCTGGCCATAGAAGGGCCGTAGGCGCCGACCGGCCACCGTGTCATCCTCTGGCAACAGCATCATTATGACGCTGTTTGGAGGAGCGGGGGTCAGCATACCGCACTCCAGACCGCTATCAGGTTAGCAGACACGGAGCCGCTACTGCTAGGTCAAATAACTCCTCAGTAGCCAACTCGAGGCTGAGTGCGTCCCGGTCCAGTTCCCCAAGCAAGGAAAGATTCCTGGCAGTGACGGAAACAATGACTGATATAGAACCGTGATTCCCCCTCGCGGCATCAGCCGCACGCACCACTCATATACGGGACGGGCGATGCCAGTCATTACAGCGTGTAGAAACAAAAAGTCGTTCTGCATAAAGACATCCATATCGGTGTGGGACGTTACTTTCCTTGCATCCTGACTTCCTTTGGAACATACACTGAAATGCATGTCGTGTGACCGCCTATTAAAGTATAAAGTTTCTGCATAAGGGAAATTTTTACATCGCATGTAAGACTGCTATTTGACGAATCAGGAAGATAAGATATTAAAACCTCTCAAGTCAGTATATACACAGGGATATGTACAGTTGCTAATTTTTCAACGTGGTATGTATTCCGTTAACACACTGTCGTGTCGCCGTCGTACACTCAGCCGCTATTACAGGTTAGCTGACAGCAGGTCGGTTAAAACCACAACAAACTATCGTACTGGGCCCGCTACCGTTTCAATCTTAGGGCACGAGTTAGCTAGATGAAAGGTTTAAATTTCGGTCCTATGATCATGGTTCATTGGTCCATAAAACAAGTTTTAGTAGTACGTCTGAATGACTCATACTGCAACGCTATAATCGTTCCTATATTCCCTCTCATCGCAGTCAAACTGATCTCATATTCTATCTACAATACTAACGCTTTCTTCCACACTGAAATACTAAAAATGTAAAGCGAAGTAATCTACCTCATGGACACGTTCATATTAGTAGTGGTATTTCGTTCCCTCTACCTGCACGACAGGCTCTTGATGTAGCACTCTCAAATTCTACCTCTCAAATTAAAATTTATTTCGGTGTGTTCCACTCATTTTTCGCTTATTCCAAGGATGAAAAGAGAAACAAATTAGTTTTAATTAAGTTGCCAACATCTCTGCTTTGCGACAAAGAAATGGAAGAGAAGAAGAAAACAAATTAAGAAATACTCGATAGTCAGCGCGGGGATGACTTTATTCAGTAACGGCGCACAACAAACATGCTGTTGTAATTAACGGAATGCGTCATGAGAGACACATCGATTTCGCTTTCATATAGGCGCGATTGGGTGCTAGTTAGTTAACAGCTAAAAGACTTATTCTACTCCAGGGAAAATTTAAAATTTGCCCTTCTCTCCATGGTTTAAGTGACGCTAGAAAGCTAATATTATCCTGATCATTACTTCATTGTTACTAACCAACTCTCGAGGCAGGTATTTCAAATAGTAAGCGATGTTTTATCTGAGAAATGGGATGGCTGACTATGGACTACCAGTGGAAAGATACATGCCTAGAGTAGAAGGTCACACATGGGTGTAGACACGTTAATTATCCGTCGCAGTTAATTATTGTCGCACTTTCACCCGCAAAGGACAATGGAACAGACGGTGCTACATGTTCGTTTCCGTTGCATCTCTGGATATGCGTTTCTAATTAGATCATTAACCGCCCTGTGACCTCTACTAATCGAAAATAATTGTGCGTAAGATAATAGTGGGAGGAATTGCGACGAATAGCTGGTGTTAACACCAGCGTGCTTATTCTTAGATATCATCCACGACACGTTTCTCTGGACCTAGTAGGCTACCATTAGAGTATTAATAATAAACTAGGAAACTGATTCTTTAACTCTAGAATACAAGTCGATGTTTTCCAAAAACTTTTCTGCCTAAGATGGCGTTTACTATGAGCAAGAGCAATTTCACTATCTTCCGTAATATGTAAATAAAAATCTACTTTTCTACTAGCTTGTCTCACCAAGTCATAAATACTGTCTTGGGGCAACTATTTAGTACTCATAGCATATGAGATCTGTTAGTTATACCAACAAGCAGCATTTCGTTCAAACATCGGAGACTGATGTACCGATGGAGCATGTATGTGGCAATATTTATGCTTGAAGCGATTCAACGATATTGTAGAAAAACACTCTGTAGTGAGAGAGAATAAAACTGATCTCAAAAAAATCAAATCTTCTGTATAAAGAAGTCACAGTAAATTCTAAAAGTGTCACTATTCTCTCCTGTCATGAGGTTTCCTCGCTACTACAATATACTGAAGCCAAAGGCGAAAAAAGGCATCTAACATACGTCAAAAGAATTTTATGTATTAATATCGTTAAGTGACGATGTATGAGTTTCAGTCACCCATCGAACATCATATACGAGTATTATATCCTCTATAAAGATGACTGATATTTTCTTCTTCCATTTAGTGCTCTTGTGGTATTACACGCTGATGTAGCCATTTTTTGTAATGTATTTACGATGGAATAGGGGTCTACACTGTGCAACTGATAGCGACTTGCACAAAGATCTTTTGAGAATGGCTTAAGGATGCAGGAGAACAGAGTTTTCCTTACCAATGATTCATTAAATTGTTGTTGTAGGACAGCGAACACTTAAATGAAGGGGGGAAGGGATTTACAAGAGATTTAATACAGCGTAAACAACTGGGTCTCAGTAAAATGATCATTAGACAACGTTGGCGGGGAATTCATTTCCTTTGTAACGATTAAGTTTTAATAATATAACTATGTTTCAATAGAATGCGGGTTAGTGTGAGTTGTGAGTTAGTATGAGTTGTTCTAAGAAGTCAGAAAACATTTTAAGAAGTACATAGACGGAACAAGCGCATGGCCTTAAACCTATTAAAAGCGTAATTTGTCGTTTCTCTGTCTCAGACTGTTGGGCGTTCGCGTATTTGTGGGACATAATGTCCAGGATATCTCACGTCCTCTGACCGAAAGTGAACAAATTAAAATGTTGACCTGAAATGCATGAAGTAATTTAGCGAACTTTGAAGAACTTTGAGTGTTGACCGGAGCAAGTTACCAGCGCCCACTCGAAAAATAGTAATCACATGTTAGTAGTTATTTATGGACCAGAGTCAAGATAAGTGCAAAAAAGTTTTTATATCTTAGAAATGTGGTGCGAAGAGTTTTTGGAGTGCTGTCTCCTTACTACGAACTGAAGACAAGAGTCTCAAAGAATCCATTATCTTGATGTTGTGACAAGCGGTTATTATTAAAAACCGTTCCTCAACATCTAGTAATTTCTTGTTTGTATATTATTAAATATAAGTAAAGAACTGAAATAATAATGTTTCTCTGATCAGTTGGTATAATTTATTTAATTCTCAGCATTTGCTGTAATCTTGAAGATGGTCCAACGAAAGTAATGTGAAGTCACTGTTCTGTAGGAGCTATGACTGAAATATACTGGCCGCGGTGGCCGTGTGGTTCTAGGCGCTTCAGTCCGGAACCGCGTGCCTGCTACGGTCGCACGTTCGACTCCTGCCTCGGGCATGGATGTGTGATGTGCTTAGGTTAGTTAGGTTTAAGTAGTTCCAAGTTCTAGGGGACTGATGACCTACGATGTTAAGTCCCATAGTGCTCAGAGCCATTTGAACCATTTGAACTGAAATATTTTGTACAAAATGACTATAAATTGTAAGTAATCCAAGGTAATAATTCTACAAGAAGTAAGAGAAGTTTTTCAAAAAGTATGAGCTAAAAGTGTAGTTCATTGTTGGAATTTTTCTCTGTATGTACATTATTCAGTAGTTTAATATGCCTTCTAAATTATATCTGCAGCTAGAAGAAAACGTGTATTACTACCCTATTTCAGGGAGGTAGATAGGCTTCAGAATGGTACGAGACGTATTTGTATGGATACTGACGGTTTTACTATTTCATCGTTTGCATACACACACAGTGTGTGAAAGAATCTGATAGAAATATATAACTTGCTAGGTATTAGTATACCGGCAGTGTGAACTGCGTATTTTTGTACTTTTTTATAGTTCCACTATTTGACGACCAATTGTGTAACGTATGTTAGGAATTAATTGCGACATATCCTACTTTGTCTAGTGGTGATTAATTCAATAAATGTCCCAGAAATCTGAAAGTGAATATGGATTACTTTGAGTGTTTTCAAAGTAATATAGGTGTAAAATAGATAGACACGCGGAGGCTCTAACTGCAGCGGCATTCACGATGATTATCATCACCTAAAATTTCCTTTAAACCTGATAAACCCGTGTCATATGATCTCCTTCGACATACTGTGATCACTAGAATCGCTGGACGATGAAATACTGCCTGTGTGCTGCGTTATCGTAATTTCTTTCATACTGGTGTGAAGCGTCACGATGTAATCCAAATGGTGCAAAACTAATCAAACAGCAAGTGGCACTGTCTCAGCTTGTGGTCGTAAAAGAACGATACAGCACAGATGTCACGATCTTAACACAACGTGTTACAATTATGCTGTCCACCGAAGCGTATTGCTAAAAAGAGCAAATTGATTTTAATTTATTATCTCTTGAGCACATTCCTCGTTAATCTGAAGGCCACGAGCCTTACGAATCTTACATGAGAGACAGTTTCTCAAACCTGATTTAAACTTCCTCCAATTTTATTGACGTTTAGAAGAATTTACTCATTTCCAACGACGACTTTGAATGCTTTGTGTCTTCTTGGAAAACTGGCGGGCAACAACTTTTTCCACAGTAGGCAGACTGTTCCACGATCTTGCAACGGGCACGTTTGTTAGGGCAGGACAGTTCACTTCGCCGTGGACTTCATAGTGTTTACTTTCTGTGTTACTGCAACAACGACTGCAAAGTTACAGTTTACACAACACGTACCTCTCAACAAGCCATGAACACAAGGAGTCAGCAGTTTTGAAGAGCTCCGACTTTCTGTTTGCAGTGTACCTCAAGAGTTTGTTTTAGAAAACTAATATTAGACGATAGGAGCGTAACTTACCAATTCCATGAGCAAATAGTTGTGACTTAATAATTATTCTTGGTTTAACTTCCAGATAAAAGTAAGATAAATTATGATCTAAGAAGCAAACGAAAACATTTTGTGGAAGTAATCGATCACATCGACATTATAGTCTCGCGGCAACTTCGCCATGACGAAGGAAATACTTATTCCTCTTTTTTCTTTTGGGGGGGGGGGGAGGGGTTTGTGGGTCCGGAAGAACAGAGAAAAAATATAAATATAAGCACCTTGACCAGTTAAAAATCATTCAGCGCAGATGCGCGCTTCGTCCGAACTCTTCCTGCAATCAACTTGAGACTGCGACCAATAAGGGTAATGGACAGGGGACGCTACGTATGTAATGTGATACACGTTAGAAATTTTGGTTGGGAGTGAAGCGTGCTCGGATTGGCGAAATTGTTAAGGCGACAGCTCTCGTTAAGTGGGAGATTCGGGTTCGATTCCCGACCTGGCACAAATTTTCACTTCTCGCCACTCATTTCAATCCCCGGTTACGGCTTGTGTCATAATTTCAATATCGTCACCTTAATATCTTTTTGATAGTAAAGTAACGTACTCAGACGGCTCCCCTGAGTCATCTCAATTTTTATATATAAAAATTCAGATAATATATATATATATATATGTAACCAATGCTGTTCTTTGTCTAGTGAAACCCTTTCTTCTATACACCAAAACACCATTTCAGTCAGTTTCGTGTCGCCACGACCGACGATTGGTAACCGCATAATCTGCTTGACTCTGATGGCCGTGCATGTTAAGTGCACTAACTATAAATGTTTGCGATGATGACAGGGCAAGAAGAAGGCGAAACTGGATGCCGAGAACGCCTATTGCTCTCGAACAGCTTTAATGTGGACGCCGCTATTAAGGACCGCATCCGTTTTACTTGCCTTTCTACACGAGACACCGAAGAGAGGCTTGATGTTTATACCAGGATACTAACGGAAAGTCTAGTGATCATAAACTTCCTCTTGAGCGTTAAATACTGGCGATGAGCTTTCGTTCCACGGTCACGATAAGATCCAGCTATGTCACAATTCACAGACCACGTGAGTGAAGTTGCAGCGCGAAGCAAGTGCGGAACGCTCGCAAGGAAGCAGCATGATTTAAATACGTCTGTGACTCGCTTTGCAACGTAATTAGACGATTTTAATTCTGTCCTCATGTGCGCTTCATGTTTTTAACACGATGGATAATATTCGTTCGTGAGAAGGTAAAACAAACTTCTTGTTGATGTTGTTATTGTGGTCTTCAGTCCTGAGACTGGTTTGATGCAACTCTCCACGCTACTCTATCCTGTGCAAGCTTCTTCATCTCACAGTACCTTCTGCAACATACATCCTTCTGAATCTGCTTAGTGTATTCATCTCTTGGTCTCCCTCTACAATTTTTACCCTCCACGCTGCCCTCCAATACTAAATTTGTGATCTCTTGATGCCTCAGAACATGTCCTACCAACCGATCCCTTCTTCTAGTCAAGTTGTGCCACAAACTCCTCCCCAATCCTATTCAGTACCTCCTCATTAGATATGTGATCTACCCATCTGATCTTCAGCATTCTTCTGTAGCACCACATTTCGAAAGCTTCTATTCTCTTCTTGTCCAAACTAGTTATCGTCCATGTTTCACTTCCATACATGGCTACACTCCATACATATACTTTCAGAAACGACTTCCTGACACTTAAATCTATACCCGATGTTAACAAATTTCTCTTCTTCAGAAACGCTTTCCTTGACATTGCCAGTCTACATTTTATATCCTCTCTACTTCGACCATCATCAGTTATTTTACTCCCCAAATAGCAAAACTCCTTTACTGCTTTAAGTGTCTCATTTCCTAATCTAATTCCCTCAGCATCACCCGACTTAATTCATTCCAATATCCTCGTTTTGCTTTTGTTGATGTTCATCTTATACCCTCCTTTCAAGACACTGTCCATTCCGTTCAACTGCTCTTCCAAGTCATTTGCTCTCTCTGACAGAATTACAATGTCATCGGCGAACCTTACAGTTTTTATTTCTTCTCCATGGATTTTAATACCTACTCCTAATTTTTCTTTTGTTTCCTTATCTTCATGTTATTTTGTTGTGACATCAGAGAACAGTTGCCGAGATATGTTAATTCTTACGTGCTGAAGTGACCAATTAGTTAAAACACATTTTCGTTTAGATGTGTAACGTTGCGACACTGTTCCAGTTATTCCTGCTTTTTCTTAGTTATTTTAGGCTGATGCTAGAATGATTCTTTCAATAATGCATCATTCAATATCTCGCCACATGCTTGCACATTTCAGTAATGCTCCATCCCTAACGATGCCGAAGTAGACGGAACACTAATGTTCTTTCCCTCCAGACGCATGTCTTTCGAAGACGGCGTCATATAGACTGAAAGTCACAAACCGTAACTTTCAAATCATTATTTTCGCTTCTAAAGGCAAAATAATGTCATTACGAAGCCGCTGAGTGCTACGTTTGTCTTTACGAGCTCTGTATTTTAGAACTAGTCTATTCGACTCTCTCTCCTTGACTGTGTATCTGTGAATTTGTCTCCGTCTATCTCTAACTTTTGTTAATTTTCATATGGCTCTGAGCACTATGGGACTTGACTTCTAAGGTCATCGGTCCACTAGAACTATTACTTAAACCTAACTAACCTAAGGACATTACACACATCCAAGCCCGAGGCAGGATTCGAACCTGCGACCGTAGCGGTCGTGCTGTTCCAGACTATAGCGCCTAGAACCGCTCGGCCACAACGGCCGGCTCTTAATTTTCATAAATTTCCTTGTGACAGCAGTGTAATGTAGGCGAAATATGTAATTCGAAATATGCCAGACAGTGCTGTAAAGGGGTGTTGTAGAAACGCATGACGTAGGAAAGTGTTCCAGATGATGAAGCAGTAAAATTTTGAAATGTGGATTATACTTCAAAAACGGACGTTGCTCACATGAACAGCCCGTTGTCACTTACTACATTTAGATCTGCATAGGACTATATACACAAGCCGCTGTATAGTGAATGGTTGTGAATACCGTACCAATATTATCGATTTTCTTACCCCGTCTTGCACACTGAGGAAGAGAAAATGCCTGTATACCCCTGTTCGTTCCCCAGTCTCTCTTACGTTCATGGTGCCTGCTTAACATGGCGTGTTCTCAGTATTTACCCAATATGGTTTTGCTACACCTTCGTCCTATTTCTCTCACGGTTTCCTATGTAAGTTCCCCGAACATTTCTGTTACGCTTTCGTGTGGAGTGTACCGAGCTGCAATGATGCTCATGGCCCGTCGCTGAATGCACAACAGCCGGCCACTGTGACCGAGCGGTTCTAGGCGCTTCAGTCCGGAACCGCGCTGCTGCTACGGTCGCAGGTTCGAATCCTGTCTCGGGCATGGATGTGTGTGATGTCCTTAGGTTAGTTAGGTTTACGTAGTTCTAAGTATAGGTGACTGCTAATCTCAGATGTTAAGTCCCATGTGGCTGGAGCCGTTTGAACCATTTTTTGAATGCACAACATGCCTGCTGTCTCGTCTACTCAATAAGGACTCTGGAATAACCCTCTAGAATTTGTCGCATTAGTCTTGTGTTTACTCAGAATTTTTCTAACAGATCTGTCTTATATTCAACTTCAATAATACTGATTTTACTTGATCGTCCCATACCACATTGTTTCTCAATGTTAACCCTCAATTTTTTATGCTTTTCATGGGTGCTCAAAATGTTCACCACTAATCTTGTAGTAAGATAACATCCAGATCTTTCTCTTAGTTATATTCATGATGGTACGTTTATCCACATTTAAAGAGAGCTGCGGTTCGTTACATTAAATAGAAGTTTTGTCCAACTCTTCCTGCAACAACTTAAGATGTCCAACGACAAGACTCCCCTCTACACCACAGCATGGTCACCATTCATACAGAACTGCTCATATTACCTGATTAATACTGTATACAGGCCCTATTATGCTTTTTTGAGACAAATGATGGGTCCGTCATTGTTGAGGAAACAGCAAACTTCAGTGTTCGCGTAAAATTGCTCTGTTATAAAACACGAGAAAGAAAAAGACTAAAATTTTAAACACTATAAGTAGACCCGCAGAGTAAAAAACGAAACATCTGTTACAGTAGGAAATAATAAAAATGAAACAGAAATATAGTAGATTATTCTAAACAGATTACAGCGCAAGTGTAAGTGATTATTATTTACGCCTACCTTCAATTTTTATTATTTTTTTCACTTGCTAATTGTATTTCTCCAATGTAAATATGTATTTTACACTTCGTGTACTATAATGCGAGAATTTAGAGAATTATGATGAAGTATATTTAGTTTCGGTCACGTCACTGAGATTTTGTCTAGACGCATCTTTCCTTAGAGACTTAATACCGATAGGTAACTGCAGCCCAACCGCCTAAAAACATATGACAGTACTGAACGGCTAATTTTTAATATGGGATTCCTTCAATGTGGAGGGAATAATCGATGGTCTTGGGAAAGAGACACATGCTGTGTATAATTTTTCTCTTGCGCAATATCTTTATGTTCTGGCGTAACCACAAACTCCAAAACGAAGATGCGGAACGCAAGACTAGAGAAGGCGGTGAGGAAACGGCGGCTAATGGTAGGTGGAATTCGACCCAAGACGTGAATAAAAGCGACGCTCCTGCCAGCCTCGGCCGCTCAGATCGTCCCGAGTCTGCAATGTGATTAGTGCTAGGCTGTCAGATTGTCGTGATCCGTATCAAGAGTTTCCTTGGACTCGATATACAGCAAGAACTGTACAGTTTTCATGTCACCTCTTGCTTGTGACATTTGCTGTAGTAAACTTAAGTATTGTCAATTTGCTTTCTAGAAATAAAACTACTAAAATTATTTGTATGAAATTGTTGTATAACATTTGCAAAAAGCTGCATCCCGTAGGCACCCTCTTAGCGACGAGTGGGCAAGACCCCACACTTTTAGGGTTCATTGAAGACTTTCCATTAGATCTGATATACTATAGGTGATATTCTTTCCTTTTCTACATGAAACGTGATAGTTGTAGCTACGTGAACTGACGTGACCCTCAATCGACTCTCAAACTCATCCCAAACATTGTAAAGCGATTTTTAAATGGATTCACCCCATTTTCGTCGATGGGCAGCACGATGCTAAATGTTATTAATATCTATAGTCGTTCTTTCTTAGTTACTGCTTCAATTACATCGATCATGTAGATAAGGACTTGCATTATCTACCTTCTATAGTTACTTGTTTTGTTTTCCACCAACGACACTTGACCTATTCGTACCACGCATCATCAGTGGTCTATAAAGCAAAACATAATAGTTTCCATACATAGTTTGTTACGAGAAACTCTTCGATGAAACACTTAACGTCTATTAATGAAATACATATAATTAAACAACTATCAATTTTTATAGTCTACCGGTGGTGCCTTATACGAATAGCTGATATATATCTGGTAGAAAACAAGATTAACACTTGATTTGCAGTAGAAGGATGGTGTGTATTCTTGTCTACATGATAAACATAACTGCTAAGTGATTAGCGGGCAAGAAAACATCTTACCGGTAAGAAATATGTTCGGTTTTAAACAGCTGCCGAAGTATGAGGAGGATAATTTTGGTCAAAATATTTCAACAACACTTTTTTCCTTTGGCAGCAACTAAAACGAATATTTTGAATTTAGTGCAGAGAAAACAGCCTCATAGCGTCATAGAGTTTTCACCTAAATTCAGTGTAACCACGGAACAGACACACAGCATTATCCAGGAATTCATGATGTTCACCTTCATCTGTGTGAGTTTTAGACCATGTACTGTGACGCCATCCAAATGCTTCACTGCCCAGGAGACACACGATTACGTTAAGACAGGTCACGCATTCGTTTGTGTGATTACTGGCTTGAGTCAGCAGTACGACCATGAAAATCTAACCATACCTCGCTGTCGTGAATGCTATACTTCAGACGCCGAATATTTGCTACTACTGCCGAACGAACGGTACGTACAAATGTTTTACAGTTTCAACAATAAATCCCAGATTCTTTTCAACATGGAACTCGCGTGTGCTTCAGCGGTCTGATTACAAATGAGTTTATGTGTTGAATATTTGACTTTAAGTATGTATGCGAGAAAATATATACATATACATATATATATATATATATATATATATATATATATATATATAATTTTCACAGTGTGTTAGGAATAGGTTTGGTAAAAAAAAGTAATAAATTAAATTGTCATGCCTGATGGTGAAGTTTTACTGTACACCATTTTAATTAAAAGTTAGTTTTTCAGGCATCAAAATGTTTATGACCTAATATCTCCTAAACTATGTGCTACAGCCTAGTTTTTCATATAATACAGTGGTATGTAGAGATACTGTCTGCAAAATATGTTGCGAACAGTGTCGGTATTAAACAGATAATAAATTAAAACGTCATGCCTGATGATGAAGCTATACTGCATGAACGGCGAATTGTTATAACCGACAATCTTTCTCCCTTTTATCCGTGTGGGACGTGTCGTTTTCGTAGGTTCAACGCTTAACGGTACGATACGCGAATCTGTTACAAATATTAAATCCAGTATGCTCAAGTGAAATTTTATACACATTTCTGATTTAGCTTTCCTTTTCAAAACTTGGATCCCTTTGACATAAATTTATTGTCATCTTAGGATTACTTCGTAGATTTACTCTTTGGCGCCTTAAATACACATTTTGTAATCGAGCTGAATGTGGCATAGATGAAGACAGTAACGTCGTTTTCGAGAGGCCTTCCCGATTTTGTTATTTCGCAATCTTCCTCAATTTAGTAAATTGGTAATTGGATTGCTTCCTTAAGAACTTATCTTTCCTTCGTAGATGGTACATAGGACTTCAGTCTTCCTTTTCAGACTTCAGTACTCTTGTATGTTACAAATATATACTAGGTTACATTATTACACTTTGCCTCGGGTGCTACATAAACCGTAGTTCACCTTTAAGTTACCAGTTCTTTCTAATTCTGGGTTGCTAGGTGTTCGAATTTTAACGAGCTGTTCGGTGATTGAGCCCTGTTCAAATGTGTGTGAATTCCTAAGGGACCAAACTGCTGAGGTCATCGGTCCCTAGACTTACACACTACTTAAACTAAGTTATGCTAAGGACAACACATACACACACACACACACACACACACACACACACACACACACGCGCGCGCGCGCGCGCGCGCGCGCGCACGCCTCGGCCCATGCAACTCGGACCTCGTCCCATAACGTATTCCCATTGTGTGAAACACGCTTTGCAAACAAAATATCCTCACGGCATTTCGGTGAAAGGTGGCACACATTGATGGCAATGCCAATCGCATTCAACGCCTTTCCCACACTTGGCAACACTTTGCGTATGCACTGGGGGATTATTCTGAAACACTGATTTTCATTCATTTTTGTTCGATTTGTACTCGTGCACAATAAATGTACACGGATTTCATTTAAAGTTTTACCGTGACTTCCTGTTCGGGAACCCTATTTTATGTTCACATGCCGATACACGCTGCCGTACCGGTTCAAAACACATCGTGGAATTCTCATATTGTCGCATTATCGGAAGATATACCATGGTTTCCATGATTTATTTAAAGGTCTTCGGATAATTTTTAGTGTTTACTAAGTGTTTTATTATGTTAACTTCCAGCCCTCAACCCAGAATATCCTTTCGCCTGCCATTGTTCAGTACTTTCGTCAATTTAGTCTGTCGACCCTACTACAGAAGCGGCCAGAAGACGATCTCCAGTAAAATGCACTGTCGCTTAAATGAATATTTGCCTTTCGTCCCATTTTTATGTCTGTGCTGCGTATCTCCTCTATGTATTCCTACTGCTCTGTTACTCTGCTTCTATTCAAGTTGCTTCAAAATGATGGCGCTATGCAACAAACACCGAATTGTCGTAAACAAGCGACGAGAGCAGCTGAATGAAAAAACTCGAGTCAATCGGTTGTTAGATAACCATCGACTCATTCGGTTTTAGTTTGAATTATTCATTGACGATCTGAGGAAGCAACTAAAAGAAAGCAACCAACACAGTCCAGGAACACTTTGGTGTTTTAGTTAACTGAGATACTCACACATCTTCCACGTGAAACTAGTCTATAGTTCTTTCAACTAAATCTGTGGTATACAACCGGACTACACGTATTCCAGGAGGGTAGCCTTAACCACTGGGGTACGTGAAAACATCTTAAGAGGTACCATAGAGTTTGGATAGCCATTATAGCTATCCCTTTAATTATGTACTAAATATGTTTCGTCATTTAACACGTATTGCGGGTAATATACTGCTGTGGGTGCGATTTACAAGTAGCGAATGTAGTGGATCTTTCGAAGAGTGTACAGTAATGATTATTATGGTTACGTCAATAGAAACGGAATCTTAGCCACGGTTTACATTCGGTTTCACGGAAAGATATGATAATTACCATTATTTAAACGTCGTTTGAATCTAGTCCTCAAACAATGCTTCAGCAAATTATTAATGTGGAAGGTTAATATACTGCTCAGAAAATTATGTTACCGGCTACATGCATACAGGTCATATCCATGCACACAATCCTGTTTTCATTTTACAGCCTTTCAAAAGTAGCAGCTACAAGAAAAAAAAAATGGAAATTTGTGGTAAGGTCTTATGGGACGATACTGCAGAGGTCATCGGCCCATAAGCTTACGCACTACTTAATGTAACTTTAACTTACGCAAGGACAACACACACACACCCAAGCGCGAGGGAGGACTCGAACCTCCGACGGGGGTAGCCGCGCGAACCGAGACAAGGCGCCTTAGAACGCGCGGCTACCCTGCGCAGCCAGCTGCAAGATTTCACGGGGATGGGAAAGTACTACTCACATTCATACACCGATACTTCAGTTTCACATCACTGTTAGCAGTACGTAAGAACGTTCAGCTCCTCTGCACCCTGTGCCGGCTTATTGCACAAGCGACACAAGCAGCTGCTTCCAGCGCCTAGATGATGGGGGCGCCAATGGTGTCACAATTATAAGGTTTCCACGTATGTCTCGGCACAATTACACTGTCCAGTCACATTAAAGTGACCACCTATCAAAAGCCTATAAATAACTACTTTTTGCAGCATGACGTGCTGGAAGAAAGTCGACGAGGTTCTGCAAGATACCAACAAGGCTGTAAAACCTTGCGACCTTAACTGGTTTCTCATGGTGCTAACAGCCCGAACGGGGTGGACCCATAGATTCCCGACTGAGTAGATATCCGGAGGGTTTGGTGGCCAGAGGAGAGCAGTAAACCGATCCTGGTGCTCTTTGATACAATGAAGTGTATTGGAAACTGCGTGATAGGTTGCATTTTCTTGTTGATAGATGCCACAAAATTTCATGTAGTGGTGGACATGGCCTCCAAGGATAAACGTAATTTTGTACTGATTCACTGTTCCTTACATACTGATAAGATCACCAACAGAATGCCACGAAAATATTCTACAGACCATAAATGCAGCCTCAAATGGCCTGGATCCTGCTGTCTAATGTTGCAGGGTGTCTTCTATTAGACGTTTCACGATGAAAGAGCGCAAAATATCCATCGGAAAAGGCCACCTGCCATCATGCAGGGGAAGTTCGGTTGCGGTATTTGCGTGAAAATTCCAGCCTTCGGCGGCACACGAACAGTTTACAAGCTTACCCGTCTCGCTAATCCTTCCACTCTTGGCCCGAAAACCATTCCCTACTAACGTCAGACAAATCGCACCGTTTCCGCTTTACGACAACGACTGCCCCGTTTCCCGCATCCCCCGATACGCTTTATGAACCCTCCACTGCTAGTGCGGAAAGGAGTATACTGGGTCACACTTGTATGTGGCACCAGAATAAGATAAGAATATTAATAATTTAAAATGAAGCTAGTGAACTATAAACAATGAATATTTCTGATAGGCTTGATAATGTGGATCGCTGATTGTGCGCGACCGCAGAGCCAAAGATACTGTTTTGTTGGAGTGGGAGAGCGCTTGGCGCCCAGTTGTAGAGAGCTGTCTGTGAGGGAAAGACCATGGAGTAGGCAGTTTTTGTGGTGTGCTGTGTGAAGCCACCAAGAGATGGATTAATTTAGGTATGTCAATATTGTTGAACTCGGAAGCAGAAGTCTTCATGCAACCAGGGTAAAGATATTAAATAATTACGATTTCTGTTTTTGCCAGCGCGTTAGTACAGGTGAGTTGGCTGATAATTTGTAATTATTGAGTTGTTTGGCGGAAGGGCCAAATAGCGGAGTCATCGGTCTCATCGGATTAGGGAAGGACGGGGAAGGAAGTCGGCCGTGCACTTTCAAAGAAACCATCCTGGTATTTGCCTGTTGCGATTTAGAGGAATCACAGAAAACCTAAATCAGAATGGACGGTCGCGGAATTGAACCGTCGTCCTCCCGTATGCGAGTTCAGTATGCTAACAACTGCGCCGCCTCGCTCGGTTTGGATTAATGAAGTCAGATTATAATTGCTGTTTAAATCTCATTGTGTGTGGATCAATTGTCGGTACTGTAACTTCAAGTATCAGATGTTTTTGAAAAGCCAAACTTAACTTGCAATATAATTTTGCTAAAAAAAGAACTAAGTGTTAGTAATTCACCATAATCACTACCGCCTCCCTGTCCAGGTCATATATTTTTCAAAGAAGTTGGATTTTCTTAAATGTCCTCGTTTATCAGCCAATTGAATTTCATGTGTATTTCAAGTATTACGGCTAGCATTGCACACTGCTGAGCTGTAGCTAGAATTTACATTTCTTTAATGAGAGACCAGAATATATCGCTTTACTCTGTTGCTGCTTTCGAGGTAAGATGATTTAATTTATTTGTTATTGAACAGGGTATTAGGATTCAGTGCTTTAGGGGCTGAATGTATTTTGCAGTGACGGTATTTTTTTATTGGTACTGGGAGTTGCATTTCCCAACCGATTCGTGTAAAGTTTTGCTACAGAGTAAGCACACCACTTGCATTTACAACACGCAACACGACAATTTGAGTTCTGTACCCATTCCACAGATCAGCCTTCATCAAATGTAATCGTAAAGTCATATTTATTTTTTTAAAGAACGTTACAGTCCTGCCACCTGTCACCTGTGAAAAGCTACTTCTCGCTAAAGTCGAACATAGTCAGTGGCGACATTCATATGACTACACTGTATAACAGCGGCCGCTTGTGAGGCAGATTTTAGAGCGGCACCGGGGGCGATGTTGAGTACCTGTAAACATGATTCATATTGTGAATCTCTGGTAATTAAGTAAATTCAAAGAAAACGAATGATGACAATTATTTCTGGTGAAGAAGTACTTCCGACAAGTGACAACGTATGTTTAAAAAACTAGTGATTAAGTGAACAATTTTACGTGCTTACGTCACCTCACCATTCACCGAACGAGAATAATCGGTGACGCGTGGAAACTAGAGACGGAGACAGAAACAGATCTTCAGAAATTTAAAAAAATAATTTTTAATATATCTCAACATAAATTTATTACGTAACATCAGTTATTACTCTTTTAAAATCCACAAAATACACATATGTAATGCCAAAAGTACAGATACTTCATATGTAATTAAATGTAGATAAAAATTTTGAACATACTTCATTTTTGAAATATACTTTTTATTCAACTGTTCTTGACAAATTTGTAAGGACCAGCTACACAGTTGGATTGAAATAATAAAAAGCAATAATGGGCGACACGAAACACAGTATTTATATAATAAAGGTGGACTGGTATACTTATAACGACAAATGGTACATATGTCACTACATGGGAAATCTGTACAACAGACATAAATAACTTTCTTATTTGGTACAAGTCAGACTCCCAACATAAACTTCGATATCGGACTCTTAGCAAGGATATGTCATCCTCGGGCACTAATATACATTTTGCTCATGTTACTCATGCTGGCTACCAAACTGTTGAGCAGCCCTTGGGGATATTGCTCCACTCTTCTCTCAAGACGGTTTTCATTTCTTACACCCGTCAGGGAGGGATTATTCCAAGAGATTCCCGGCATGCTTTATAGGATTTTGGACCGTGCAGTACGCAGGCCATTCCATACATTCAATACCACAGCTTTCCAGTATGTCCGACGTCTCAGTGATCCTGTGTGGGCAGGTATTGTCGTCCAGAAACAGAAAATCGTGATCTTCTGGACTTCTAAACAAGCAGACATGCTTCAGAACAATCTCGCTGCAGTACCGCTGTGCTACAACGGAAACACGTGCAAAGACATGCTGCAGTGTTCGGCTACTGTTTATAAAGCGTGCCGCCTCAGCATTATGTCTACGCTCCACTGAAGACACTCATGAGCACTCTGTGGGGTATGGCGTGTTCCGACTTTCCTCCACATAAACTGGTGGCCGGAATCACTTGCGACAGTGAAGCAGGATTCTTCGGAAAACGCCACTCTTGACTACTGTTGCTAACCATCAGGCTCTCTACACTAACGAACTGTTTTTCGACAATGGCGTGGTTGAAATGGGATGCATATAATTCGCTTTCGAGCATACAGCCAATCTGATTTAATCGCAGTGAAATGTTTCTGGCAGAGATAAGTGTACTAGTAGCGGCTGCAAGGTCTGCAGCGATCTGCCTAGTAGTGTGATGTCTGTTCCTTTTCGCCACTAAGGCCATCCTCTTGCGGCGTGGTGGTCCATCTAAGACCACCGGCATGCTTTCGCATAGCATTTCTACCTTCAGCGGGCTTTTCTGAACGTGAGATGACGCCTCTGGATACACCCATTACTGAAGCCACAGTAGTGACACTTTGAACGGCTTCGAGTCGTCCAATTGCTCGTCCACGATTGTAAGCACTCAGATGATGCCTTGCACACCACACGGAATGTCGCACTAATCGCTTCCACAATAACGTTTGACGAACACCGTCGTGCGTGAAAGGTCGAATGCATACAGAGCGTTCGTGCTCAGGTTTCGTTGCATTTAACATGTTCCGTCTTCTACATTTCCTTTTATTACATTGGTAGAGTGTTTCGCGGCAATTGTCGGTTGTTCCGTAGCAACTGGCAAATTGCTCCTTAGCAACTGTCAGTTGTCCCTTAACATCAGTCAAGCAGCGTACGTTATTTATCTCAAAAACAGGGCAACAGTAGACACCGTTCATACATACGTGAAAAGGCTGAAAAAGCATGCAAGTGAAACCGCTCAAATAAGGAGAGTGAAAAAGATTAAGATACCTGACGTGGCTCATTAATATACCTGACGTGGCTCCAGAGACTAGTTTCATTCGGTTGATTCATTCGACTAAAAATCCGACTGAGAGTAAACGTAATCGATTGATAAAATCAGTCGATCGTCTCATCACTAGCATGATCAGCAGCAAGACAGATGTTGACACGGACAGTATGACAATACGTGTAGTCACGAACTGTCAGCACCGCGACCTCTGTTATGGCTTCCCCTGACGTGGCATCGGGTAAAAATGTATCGATATCCTGTGTACCCGGTGGCAAGAATGGCAGAATGGCAGGAGTCGCGCCGCGTCGTTTCGGCCGACCGCATTACGGCGTCGTATAGCGTTGTGGTGTTTCCGTATCATTATGCGGACCAGCACTTGACTTAATGGAGCGAGGTACCGTTTACAATACTGCATGATCAGTGCTGCTTACCATAGCTGATACTGTCGATTGCAGCCGCTAAATTCACACTGAGGTGACAGAAGCTACGGATGCTTCCTAATATCATGTCGGACCTCCTTTTTCCCGACGTGGTGCAGCAGTTGGTCGTGGCAAGTAGTCAAGTCTTTGGAAGTCTGCTGCAGAAATATTTCCTGTGTAGCCGTTCATAATTGAGAATGTTCTTCAAAACAAATGCGACGAAGGTGGCCAGTGACATGGCGCATTGTTATCTAAAAAAAATTCCATCGTTGTTTGGGAACATAACCTCCACGAATGGTTGCAAATAAGCTCTAAGTCGCAGGACTTAACCATTTGAAGTCAACGGCAGGTTCAGTCGGATCAGAGCATACAGTATATTCCATGTAAACACAACCCATATCATTACGGAGTCACCACCAGCTTGCAAACTGCATTTTTGACAACATAGGTCCATGGCTTCGGGGGGTCTGCGCCACTCTCGAACCCTACCATCAGCTCTTACCAACTGAAATCAGGACTCAAGTGACCAGGCCACCGTTTTCCAGTCGTCTAACGCCCAACCGTCGTGGTTACGAGCCCAAGAGAGGCGCTGCTGCAGTTGTTGTGATGCTGTTAACAAAGACACTCGCGTCGATCGTCTTCATCCATAGACCACTGACACCAAATTCCGCCGCACTGTCCTAACGGATACGTTCGTCGTAAGTCCCTCACGGATTTCTGGAGATATTTCACGCAGTGTTCGTTGTCTCCTTAGACTGATAACTGTACGCAAAAGCTACTGCTCTTTCTCGTTAAGTTGGCCACTGTGTTGCCTGTGGTGAGACCTAATGCCTGAAATCTGATATTTCCGGCATACTCTTCACATTGTGGGTCTCGAATTCCCTAATGCTTTCCTAAATGGAATGTCCCAAGCATTTAGTTCCAACTCCAGATTCGCCTTCAAACTCTTAATTCCCGTCGTGCAGTCACAATCGCGTTGGAAACCCTTTCACATGAATCGCAATAGTACAAATGACAGCTCCGCCAATCCGTAGCCCTTCTAAACCAGACGTACGCCGTACTAATGCGCCGTCCGCAGCTCGTGGTCGTGCGGTAGCGTTCTCGCTTCCCACGCCCGGGTTCCCGGGTTCGATTCCCGGCGGGGTCAGGGATTTTCTCTGCCTCGTGATGGCAGGGTGTTGTGTGATGTCCTTAGGTTAGTTAGGTTTAAGTAGTACTAAGTTCTAGGGGACTGATGACCGTAGATGTTAAGTCCCATAGTGCTCAGAGCCATTTGAACCGTTTGAACTAATGCGCCGCGCGCTGGGGTGCAGCGGTCCTAGGCGCTTCAATCCGGAAGCGCGCTGCTGCTATGGTCGCAGGTTCGAATCCTGCCTCGGGCGTGGATGTGTGTGATGTCTTTAGGTTATTAGGTTTAAGTAGTTATAAGTCTAAGGGACTGATGACCTTAGTGCTTAGAGCCATTCGAACCATTTTCGGTACTAATGCCATATGTATATATGCATGTCGCTACCCCGTGACCTCTGACATGTGAGAGTATGACATCATTATGTGCCCGACCTTCTTCGTCTCCATGACGGTATCTTTCAACAAGACGATATATTTCTGTGTTGTTCTAATCTATCTTGGTACATAGTGCGTTTGGCTGTTCTCCACATTTCTCACACAGTAAAAATACCTGGTCACTGGTTACCGAGTGACTGTCATGCCGCCACTCGACAGGAACTACGAGTGGTGAACTTCGGCATGAAGCTGGAACAGAAAAGAATAACGCACCAGTATCTGTCATCCGAGTTCAGTTGATACCTAGCCACAGTAGGGTTACTGCTACTATCCGAGGTACTAGGCCTGTGTATCAAACTTCGCGTCCAGTATACGCATAAAACGTCTACAAATTAAAAGATGTATATTACCTACTATATTGTACACATTCAATAAATAGAGTATTGCTATCTGAATGGCCAGGAATGTCTTATTTGATTTCATATCTACGAGTACCTAGTCACACCAGGTAGCCCCTATGACAGACACCAGTCATCATCGGGCAAAATCGATTAGTATGGGCGTACATCTCGTTTTATGAATGAGAGCTGAGTTCTGGTCAGTAGCGACCTTATAATGTTGAGCACTGATATAAGCGACGCAAAGATCGTTCACACAAAATTTTATGGTGGTGCTGCGTTAACCCTGTATCACTGTGAGAACCCTCTCATTTTACTACAATTTTGAGAAAATGATCATTATAGGCAGACAGTGACAGTTCTATGAGTCGCTATGCTTCGCGGTGTGCAACGCTTTCGGAGCAACTACAAGTTTTTAGTTTCCCTGTGTAAAATATAGTCAATATAAATCCTTTTGCAAGACTCAATTTATAAATCTCGCGTATACTCTTCGGAGACAATGGCGCTATATTTCATTTTCTATCGCATGTCCATAATTTATGCACGAATGCTTCTTGCATGGTCGGTAAAATGGATGAAATAGTGAGTGGCTAGAAGGGATGTTATTCTAAGATGATAATTGAATAGTCGTCTGGTCTTGGGACGTGAAAATGTCTGGTTACAGTCCTGCCATAATATTCTAGTGGAAACATCAAAACTAAGCTGCATATACAGGGTGGTCAGAAAATGTTTGAAATGCTTGTAGGGATGTTACAGGGCAGGTTGTACGGAGACATAAATGTTAAGAAAGAAATTCGATACTTTGCTCTGTTTCCGAGTTATTTAGCATAGATTTAGCCAATCGGGGCGTTCGCGCGCTCACACTCAAGCGGCCTGCCAGGGGCGTTGTTGCCCAACGAGTGCTTTGGCTCGTTAGGTGAAACTGGAATTTACGCGCGCGACGATCTGATTGGCTAACTTCAATGCTAAATAATTCGGAAACGGAGCGACGTATCGAATTTCTTTCTTAACATTTATGTCTCAGTACAACCTGCCTTGTAACATCCATACAAGCATTTCACACATTTTCTGACCACCGTGTATGTGATTCGAAGGCTATGTATATCTTTCACCTCCATTTTAGTTGTTGAATAGAAGCCCAAAATTGAATCTGATTTACACAGATTTCATTTAGAACCACAATAGAAACTTCATTGTGGCTTTAGAATTCCACGCTAACCACACACACACACACACACACACACACACACACACACACACACACATTTACGTATACTCCAATTAGGAGATCGAATTTTTAGTTTAGCTTATAAACTTATCCAGCCGCAAAACATTTGAATGTATATTCAAACACGGACACAGTCATTGGTGGAAATAGCATCGTCCTTTCTGGCACGCAGTGAACAGCCGCGGTTGAAGTGGATTAAGTGTGAGTAGTCCGTAGTAGACAACACAGGTGCAAACCGAACATTCCGCCACTAGGGCGGTGACGAGGAGCTTACTATAGTACATTCGTAGGGAGTATCACAGTCTTAAAAACGTATTCTGTAATTGGAGCAAATCAGAGATCGGTATAAAATGCCAAAAATCAAATATAAGCCCTCTCGTTCGCGTTTTCAGATTTTAATTCGTTAGCAACCGGTTTCAGGCATTTACTCAGACCATCTTTAGGCTTTTCCCCTCCATTATGGCCGCTGGTGGCGGCAGACGGAGCGAGATCCGTATAAACAAGGATGTCAGTGTAGTCCACATCAGTTGCGGCTGATCATTGACTACCATGCCTACCATAAGGGACGATGTTACGTCCAACAGCGAATGTGTCCGCGTATAAATACACTTTTCGTACTTTAGCCTGTAATGTCTCTTTATATTCGATGAATTATTCTGAATACAATTTTGCCCTTGAATCACGTTTACTAATTTTCTATCTTCATACTCGCAGAATCCATACGCAAAGTAGTTTTATACAATAGCTATGCCATAAGCGCATAATCATTCTTTGTAGTACTCTCTCTGGTGGTTGTTAGGAAAAAGCTTCCGAGATTGTGTTCGTGCCGATTAGCCTGAGCATTGTTTGAAGAATTGTAATCTGAATATTGAGATTTATGACAAAAGATAACTGATACGAAATTGTACGATTGTGTGTGAAATCTTATGGGACTCAACTGCTAAGGTCATCAGTCCCTAAGCTTGCACACTACTTAACCTAAATTATCCTAAAGACAAACACACACGCCCATGCCCGAGGGAGGACTCGAACCTCCGCCGGGACCAGTCCATGACTGCAGCGCCCTAAGCGCCCTAGACCGCACGGCTAAATTGTACGATTAAAAGGGAAATATATATATATATATATATATATATATATATATATATATATATATTACTCCTTCATACAAAAGGTGTGTAACAATTTACATTATTTAACATTTGAGAATTAATGATATTCATCGATATATTGCGTAGTTGTTAATCAGAAGGGAACTTCCGAAAGACTGGATACGAACCTGCATTTAATAATCCAAGAGCTCCATTACTTCCTCGGAAGGTTAAACTTCATCAAAGCCAAATATCCGCCTGATCTTAGGTTTCCCGACTGATTATACGACGCTCCCAAAAATACGAGGCATTTTATTTGTACAGATTAGCAGACTGCCGCAAAGCCCGAGCCTGCACAGAAGAAGAATCATCGCCTGATTTCATTCTAAGAAGTAAAATTTCTGAACCATTTTGAGTGACTGAGTTATGACTGGGTTTCCTATTATGAATGATTGATTGCTCGAACGAATTGAGAAATACATAACTACATAATTACATAGATAGGAGGAAAAATTACAAGCCGCTTGATAAGTTCATATGTCAGCAGCAATAATGGCGGAGAAAAGCCTGAAGATGGTCTTAGGAAAGACCTGAAACCGGTTGCAAACGAATAAAAATCTGAAAATCTGATTGAGAGAGTTTTTATTTGACTGTTAGTAACACTGTTGTCTAGGGATATTCTGCTTTTCCTTATTGCAAGACATCTGTCTTCTGATTGGTTTCGTGCGGCCAACAACAAATTCTTCCCTTGCGCCGACCCCTTCATCTGAGACTAGCATTTGCACCTTGTGTTCTCAATTAATTGTTGAGTATATTCCACTCTCTGTGTTTCCCTAATGTATTACCCTCTACAGCTCCCTCTAATACTTTAGGCGTTTCCTGGTGTCTTAACAGGTGTACTATCATTCTGTCGCTTTTTCTTGCAAGTGTTTCCGTATGTTTCTTCCTTCGCTGATTCTGTACAGATTCTCCTCATTCCTTCTCTTTGTAGGCCATCTAATTTTCAACGTCTTTCTATAATATTATATGCTGAACTCCTCAACTTACTTCTTCTCCTGTTTCCCACAGTCGATGGTTCACTACCATACAGTGCTGTGCGCCAAACGCATCCTCTCAAAGATGAATAGTCCAACTTAAGGAATATACTTCTTTAGGCCAAAATACCCTCTTTGCCTGTGCTAGCCTGCTTTTTATGTCCTGTTTGGCTTGTCCGTCCTTGCTTATTTCGCCTCCATTGTACAACAGTTCCTTCCTTCCTTCCGTCTACTTCGTAGTCTTTCTTTGGTTTATTTTCTGTCGATATTGAAATTAGATTAGATAAGAAGTACTTTTCGTTTCAAATGATCCTTAGTACGGAGTTCCTTAGAGATGTATACAAGAAATATTTACAAAGTAGGATATGCTAATGTACCTTCCATAGATCCCAAATGAAATTGCCCTTGTAGTGTGGAATCAGTCAAAAAAAATCTTAAGCATATTTACATTTAAAAGGGTATAAAACTTGTCACCATATATTAAATGTTCAATACAGTTTCATTCAATATCTCCCGTAATTGTTCCTCACTTCGCTGAGGATTGCAATGTCAACAGCGAATCTTATCATTGACTTCCTTACACTCTAGATTATAATTCAATTCTTGCTCCTTTATTTCGTTTCTATCATTACTTTTTCGCTGTAGAACCTGTATGGGTGAGAGACTGCATTCCTATCGTACGTCCTTTTCAATTCGAGCCCTTTTACCTTGGTCTTCTACTCTTGTTCTTCCTTCTTGTTTCTTGTATATATTGAATAGTATCAGGCTTTCCTTAGAGCTCATTCCCACTTTCCTCAGAGTTACAGAAACTTTTACGCTATAACAAAATTTTTCTCTCTCGACAGATCATTATCTCCTTATTTTTCTCATTTCTTGCTTCCATTACCAATAACAGCTACAGAACTGTCTCGTGCCTTTACCTTCATGAAAGCAAAACCGATCGTCATCTGACAGACCCCTAATTTCGTATTTCAATCTTGTCAGCAATTCGATGGAAGTGCTTTTAAGCTTACTTTGCCGCACTTATTTGCGTACACTATCTTCGAGGGAGTGTGGATGATATTATTTCGAAAGTCTAATGGTATGTTTTCAGTTCACAGATTCTACAAAACAACTTGAGCAGTCGTTTGGAAGCCACTGTATCTGCATATTGTTGGAATGGTTAGTGCCACTTGCTATTTCGTAAGGCTTGGATATGCTGCCGTTCATCTTGGACGAAACCCGCTGTCATTTGTCTTTGTCCCATGTTAGGTACAATTTTTAGCTGGAGCGTGGAGAATTCGTTCGGATGCCACAGAGCTCCTTGTTCCATGATATGGAAACTTTATTGTTTCGGCGGTTTGGTCGTAAATTTGGTTCTATTACGTTTTACCCAGTAACTTTTGATGATACTGCCGGCACGATTCTGTATGAATACCAACAGAGGTAAATTGCTTTCTTCCTCTTAATAAGCTAATTTCATGGCTGGAAATATGTCCATTTTCTCTTGTTGCTTATGATGCCCGTAGTTCTCAGAAACAAGAAACTGGGTCACACACCATTTGTGTAAACACACTAACAAGAACGCACAATAACTACCGTAAACACAGAGCGTCGCGTACGTGTTGCAGACGGACGCCACAGGGCAGAGAGAGGCAACACCTGAGTAGTGGTGGCTAAGTAGCCCCGTGCTTTGTTTCGAGCTGAACTGCAGCCAGAGACAAAGAAGCGGCCGCTTTACGTGCACGGCTCCGAGCCCGCCACGCACGCTCACTTGTTTCCACCTGCTACCAGGGCGGCCGAGTTTGCGGCCTAGCGTGCCGCGAGAGCCAGTGCACACTTGTGGTGAATTGTTAAACACGCCTCAACCACCTCTAAATTCTCTCACCTTGTCACCTGCTTCCTTGCGTGCCGCAAAACACCCACCAGAGGATAGCGTTTTAACTGAATTTCTTTCGAGTAACAAGTGACAGCGCGTTTCATCACCTGTGATGACCTCTTTTCTGTCGCGTGTTTAAAAAAAAAAAGTGTCAGCAGCGGGGACGTTTTCGACTCAATCTGAAAGCCAAATTGTCTAGCAGAAGCTACAAAACTTATTGTTATTGTGCTCTTCATTTAGGAGACTCGTTTCATGTCGCCCATCCTGCTAATCTATCCTGTGCAGGCCTCTTCCTCTCTACATAACTAACCCAAACTATATCCATCTGAACTTGCTTACTGTAGACAAGCCTTAGCTTCCACTACAATTCTTCCCCTGTTACTTCCCTCTATTAACAAATCGACGATTCCTTAAACCTTTCGGACGGTGTGGTTCCGTCTGAAGCCATCTAGGTTTTCTTTTCGTGGCATATGCGTAATAGCTACATATGTAGCCAACATTTACGTCTCCACTAGGTGCTGCCCTCTAGCATCTGCAGCTTGAACTACTTCATATGTTTCAAATCCTAGACAAGCAAACGTAGGAGCCATTTTTGTATGCAGTGTACTATTGTCTTTGTTTTGAAATATTGATTGAATGCGTCTCTATAAGGTACGTTTTGCGCATGGATTATGTACAGAAAGGTTTCGTTATTACTGAGGTGAATCTGTTTGATACCATTGCGGCTCTAAGGGTAATATGATTGACAGGTTGTTGTAATTCCAGTTTCTCACGATGTACGCTCCCAGAATAGAGGAAGAGGAATTTCTGGCGTGCCTTTTGGCATGAATTTCTTATGATGCCGGCTCATAGATTGACAGTATCAGTGAAAGTGGTGATGATCTGTTAGCGAGAGACAGTTACCTCGATTTGGGGATAGCATGCTATAACTAATATTTTTCAGACTAATCATAAAGCCTCGGGCGTCCAAGTACATAATCAGAAGCTTTAGAAATGAAAATGTAAAACTGTCGTTCCATTTGAAAAACATACAACAGAAGCAAGGTATCAATCGATACATGGCATCTGAAGGCACAGTGAACACTGTAGCCCAAGCAACCTCACAGAACAAGGTGGAATTAGGATCTCTGTCAAGTAGCCCGATGACTACCTGCAGACAGGTCTGCATTTTCCCTTACCACTAAAAGTGACGACATTTCGTGTGCAGTGGCTCCATTTGAATGCACACTTCATGTGGTCAATTAATATATGTACTATTCGTTTTTTCACATTGTCGTGTCTCAATGTATGTCTAAAAAACGAATAAAAAAGAAAACATTTTTTTGTATTTTAAGTCTGAAAGGGTTAGTTTCTCAGTATGTGCCTTATCAACAGGATCCCTCTCTCAGTCATGTTGCCCCTTACATCACTTTTCTCTCCAGTTCGAATCTGTACTTATTTATTATTCGATGAACCGATCTGATGTTTGGTTTTGTCCTGTAGCTCCATACTTAAATGAAATACCTTCTTGTCTGAACTGTATATCCCCACGTTTCACTTGCATATTAGGCTCAACGCGAATACTTTCAGAGCACTTCCTAAAACCTAAATTTATATTCCGTGTTAACAAATTCCATTTTTCCGCGTAAGCGTTTCTTGTTATGACCAGTCCGCACTTTATATCTTGTCTACTTCGGTCTCTGTCCGTATTTTTCATGTTCAAATAGCAACACTCATCTAATACCTTTATTGCCTCTTTTTCTAGCGTAATCCTCTCAGCATCAGCTGATTTAATTAGACTACATTTCATTAATCTTGTTTTTCTTTTGCTGACGTTCATCCTCTAACCTCTTATCAAGTCACTATCCATTCTCTGACAGAATTGCAACACTGTCGACAAATCTCAAACTTGTTATTACTTCTCACTGAACTTTGTCTTTCAAATTTATCTTTAGATGGTAATTATATGCTATCTATTGTCCGAGTACTGAGATCTCTTGTACAGCATCTGAATGTTTAAGTTGCCTGTTTGATTGCAAATGCACAGTTCCTGCTTAATATTTGTTTCTCGCTGACAAAACAATATATACTTTGATTTTAAGCTGTAAAATATGTTGAAGACTAATAATTATCGCCTTTGAGTGGCAATATTTAAGGAGGATGTAGTCATTACACCACTATCCCGGGCGCTGATGAATGTTTTTTCAGCCACCCTCAGAAACAGTTATTTCTCTAATGTTATTGTCGGTATTTGAACGTTAAAGTAATTTAATCCAGGAAGAAAAGGAACAACTAACTGAAGCAAGTGGCGAGATCGAATACTATAGATATATGAGTTGAAATCACTTCAACGACATCATGTAACGACTCGTTACTGGTTGAAAATCTGGTACTGTTAAGTAGGGTTAGGTTGGGTTGTTATGGGGAAGAGACCAAACAGCGAAGTCATCGGTCTCATCGGATTAGGGAAGAACGGGGAAGGAAGTCGGCCGTGCCCTTTCAGAGGAACCATCCCAGCATTTGCCTGTAGTGGTTGAGGGAAATGACGGAAAACCTAAATCAGGATGACCGGACGCGGGCTTGAACCGTCGTCCTCCCAAATGCGAGTCCAGTGTGTAATCACTGCGCCACATCGCTCGGTGTTAATTAAGAACTACACTCGCAGTGTGATATAACTTCTGTGCTTCACATGATGTACATTCGCATATTTTAGAAAATAAAACAGGTGCTATATCACCTTAAAATAACTTTCATTCAGAAGAACGATGATAATATTGAAAGCGAAGCCGGTAGCCTACGGTGTTATTGGGTCTGTTATTTTTACGTTGTAGTGAAAATACTGTGTTAGCAATATTTTATTCATATTTCACTCAAAAGAAGCTGGAAGAAAATGTTACAGGCAAATGAACGCACACATTGATTTGAGCGATTGTATACAGTCAGGTATCATGTTGTACATTTATGCCTCTTGCGCTTCTTAATCGGATACCACACGGCACACAAGGAAAGCCAATCTGCAACCAACAAACAGCAGTCACTTTGTCAACATATCCGTATCCACCAGCAAGAAATATCTCACTAAAAGTGGCACGCTGGAATATTTAGATATTATCTGTTCCCGAATACATATTTTCAATGGCATGTGAACATATTAGCTACAACGAAACAAGAGATGGACTCATGTTGGCGTAGCAGATTATGGAAAAATTTTGCTTGTGACGTGTTCCAAATAATTGATGTTTTGTGAATATCTGTTTGCTAAAAACCGAAAGTTATAAAAGAATTTCGCCCAGTGGCAGGTTCTAGGAGCGAAAAGTAGAAGTTGTCTTCATTATCTCAGGAATGAATATACACTGACGGAAAAAATTCGCACCACATTTCGGTCACACTTTTGTGTAGGTAATATATTTAAGTGATTAACATTGCAGGATCACAGGTTAATATAAGCTCGAGATTAGCAATACCACATGTAAAATGCTGGTAATTAACAACCGGTGTAACCTCGAAGATGTTGAATGCAAGCATGCAAACGTGCATGCATTAAGTTGTGTAGTTGCCGGATGTCAGTTTGTGAGATGGAGTTCCATACCTGTAGCACTCATTCGGTCAATTCTGAGACTGTTAAGGCTGTTTGTGGATGACGCTGGAGTTGTCATCCGATGATATCCCATATTTGCTGGACTGGAGACAGATCTGGTAATGGAGCAGACCAGAGCAACATGCCGACACTATGTAGGCCGTGTTGGGTTCAACAGCGATACTTAGGCGAGCGTTGGAAAGCACCCCCTGGAATGCTTTTCATCTAAGGCAGCACAATTGGTCGAAACACCTGAGTGATGTACAAATTTGCAGTCAGCGTGCGTGGGATAGCCACGAGAGTGCTCCTGCTATCGTAAGAAATCGCATTCCAGACCACAATTGCCTCGCAGACGGGATGGATGCAGGCCCTAATCTGGCCTACTTCTAACCAACACAGAACCACGTTTGACACCGAGGCAGAACCAGCTATAATCAGAAAACACAACAGACCTTATCCCCTGCCCTATAATGAGCTCTCGCTTGACACCACTGATGTCGCAAATGATACTGGTTTGACGCAAGTGGAATGCACCATAAAGAGCGTATGTCTTGGAAATAACCTGGAAGTACCCGATTTGTAACAGTTCGTTGTGTCACTGTGATGCCGACTGCTGCTCAAATTGCGGCTGCAGATACAGCATGATCGTCAGAGCCATACGCCGAACACGATAGTGTCCCCAACGGCAGTCCGGAGCCCGGTTACTGGCTTAAAAGCACTCTTGACTAACATCAAATCACCACATGAACTGTATTCGCGGTTACGAATGTGGACAACCATCAACTATATAACTGAATGGCAACAACGAAAATTTGTGGCGGACAGGGACTTCAACCTGGCTTTCTCGCTTATGGTTAGCGGTCGCCTTTCCATTTGGCTACCCGAGCACGACCACATCCAAACCTTCATATGTTGTCAAACATTTGTGTCTACAGGCTGTGCCCGTTCATTCATTATGTACATTTCCGTTCACGGGAGACATTTTACTTGGATGTCGGCTACCCAGTTTCGGTGGATAAATACGATATTACGGTGCCTGTTTTATTCCAAATTGCAATGTTCCTTCGTACATGTATGCATGCTATACAGAGTTGTTGCTGACGAGAAACTAGGCTGTTCGGCCATTGCCTGACTGTCATAGCCCACTCCCCTCCCGCCCCCTTCCCGCTATTTTGTAGCAAAATCACACACAGACGTCGGTTATTTCAGCATTTCAGGTATCTTAAAAGGTGACCCAGAAGCGTAACAAGAAGGATTTTAGTGACTTTGCTCTGTAATTCGTTTCGCGGGAAGCAGTGGTTGGGAAGGGAGTGAGACAGGGTTGTAGCCTATCACCAATGTTATTCAATCTGTATATTGACAAAGCAGTAAAGGAAGAAATAAAAACTTTGAGGTTCGCCGGTGACATTGTAATTCTGTCAGAGACAGCAAAGGACTGGGAAGAGCAGTTGAACGGAATGGACAGTGTCTTGAAACGGGGATATAAGATGAACATCATCAAAAGCAAAACGATGATAATGGAATGTAGTCAAATTAAGTCGGGTGATGCTGAGGGAATTAGATTAGGAAATGAGACACTTAACGTAGAAAAGGAGTTTTGCTATATGAGGAGCAAAATAACAGATGATAGTCGAAGTAGAGAGGATATAAAATGTAGGACTGGCTATGGCAAGGAAAGCGTTTCTGAAGAAGAGAAATTTGTTAACATCGACTACAGATTTAAGTGCCAGGAAGTCGTTTCTGAAAGTATTTGTATGGAGTGTAGCCATGTATGGAAGTGAAACATGGACGATAAATAGTTTTGACAAGAAGAGAATAGAAGCTTTAGAAATGTGGTGCTACAGATGAATGCTGAAGATCAGATGGTCAGATCACATAACTAATGAGGAGGTATTGAATAGAATTGGGGAAAAGAGGAGTTAGTGGCACAACTTGACTAGGAGAAGGGATCGGTTGGTAGGACATGTTCTGAGGCATCAAGGGATTACCAATTTAGTACTGGATGGCAGCGTGGAGGGTAAAAATCGTAGAGGGAGACCAAGAGATGAATACACTAAACAGATTCAAAAGGATGTAGGTTGCAATAGGTACTGGGAGATGAAGGAGCTTGCACAGGATAGAGTAGCATGGGGAGGTGCATCAAATCAGGACTGAAGACTACAACAATTGCAACATCTCAGTGTCTGACTTTTCCTCTGGATTTTCCCTTCTCCTGCTCCTTCCAGTTAACTACTATGGGATGCTACAGTGGATGTCCCACCGACTTGCTGCTTCTTGTTCAGGATCTTCCATATTCATCCCTCAGTTCTTCGTTTATGTACTTTACTCCACTTCTTTATCTGTTCGATGGCACCACATATCGAATGCCTTAAGATTTTTCTTCTTTGCAATTTCGATGCCTGTGCTCGAAACGTATACTTGCAACAACTTTTTTCTCATTTCCACATTAATGGCTGATGACAGCAACAACGCTCTGCTGCTGATCAAATTTTTCTCGGTCTGCGCCAATTCACTTGTGATATCTTCCGCGATCCAGTCTGTATAATCTTCCTTTCTTCAGAGAATGATTTGTTCTCTTGCATTACTGTGTCGCTCCCAGGTTTGTTCACCCTTCTATGTTTCCCTGCATAATTAATGTTACTTTCATGGAGTACCTTAGCTCATCGCCCCGAGAAGCGGTAATTATTATTATTGTTTTTTTTTTAATTTATCACCATGTGCGAATCAGTACGCAGTTCACAGAATGCTGATTCAGAAAATCTATAAACAGAATTTAATGCATTAATAAAATTCGAGAAAGTGTGACATTATACGAAAAATTACAGAAAAAGCTGTACAGAATGAAAGAACTGTGCCACAAGCGAAACTGTCAAATAAGATTTGAATGTTTGTGGTTTATCGCTCAGTTTTTTAATTTTTTTATTTTTTTAATTTATTTATTTATTTATTTTTTGCTCTACAGAAAGCTTGTTGAAAATAAAACCTACTGAATAGTGCGTGCCTTCCCGTACAATGCATAAGGAAGTGTTATCCATATCATTTTTCCGTCTAATGTTAACTGAACAGCTTCTTTTTCTGAACCCGTCGTTTCCGCCAGCAACAAGCCCATCGTCGAATATGTGGACAGGGCCAGTACAATTAGGATTCGGAAACATGCGAACTGCGGCTTCCCCGAAGTTCGTGATCTCACACTGTGCAACAGTGTTACCGCCCTTCTGTGGGCTGATAATATTCTTGGTGAGCAAAGAGAGTTGCCCCAAAACGCTACTCCCTGCGAGATAACACAGTAAAAGTGGACAAAGGTGACAAGCCTTCCCGTTTCAGTACAAAGATAGTGGAGATGATACATATAGGTACCAGTACTTATTTCTTGTACAAGTTCTCGAACGCGGTACTTCCAAGATAGTCTGCCATTTAGGCTCATTCCTAAGGATATCCGATTTCACTGACTGTTTCACTACCTTCGGCCAGCGGAAATTCGCTTTAAAAAGTGACTCGTGCAAGAAAGTGTGTGCAGTGGATCTCGCTGCAGTTAAACGTTAATCAGTTTACTTGAAGCCACGTTCCCGTAAACTAACTATAGTATCCTCTTAGCTGGATAATCTGCAGGTTGTCTGAAACCTTTTGGGTCAAACTGAAACAGGTGATAGTGAGTCCACAAACGATTATATTGAAATGGGGAACCAATGATCGGAAAGTCATATTTATTGTGTTATGGACGAACACAGCTTACACCGAATAACAACTGTTCAAAGTGACGATCGCCATTCTGAATACGGGCATGGCAACGGTGCGTACAATTCTGCCGCATTCTCCGTAGAATCTTTTGTGTCTGTTGTGGCAGGGAACGGGCAGATTGGACCCCAAGAAGTAGATCTTGTCTTGACGTAACTCTAGTGTAGTTGGCCACACGATCCAACACGATCTCCTCAAAATCTTATGTTCGGACACGTCTTTAGCAGGAACCTTCGCCAGCTCTCTGCTGACTGAACGCCCCCGTCTCTCGCACGTTGGCATCCACGGAGATAAACTTCCTCCAAGCAGGATGACACCTGTTGGGAAAGCGTTCTCTGTACATTCGTGCCGCTTTACAGACACTGCTTCCTGATACATCATAAATGAAATGCATGTTTACCAACTCACGTGACGAGTACCGTTCCGTATTTGACTAGGCGTCATGTACACACCTCATCATGACCGAGCGAGATGGCGCAGTGGTTAGCATACTGGACTGGCATTCGGTAGGACGGCGGTTCAACCCCACGTCCGACCATCCTGATTTAAGTTTCTCAAAATCGCCTCAGGTAAATGCCGCTATAGATCCTTTGAAAGGGCACGGTCGACTTCCTTTCCCATCCTTCCCTAACCCGGTGGGACCGATGACCTCGCTGTTTGGTCACCTCCCTCAGTTCTACCAACCTCACCATGGACACGTCACAAGCTGTCTTATGCAATAGACAACTGACAACATGGATAGTGGTGTGCGGGAGGCACACGTTAATGATCAGGTGCGATGCATGCGGTCTTAACATCACACACGTGTTTTGAGCTAAGTTGTGTGCAGTCTGTGATTTTGATGGTCAGGAGTTTGCACTGTTTATCACCCGCTGTCTGTTTCAGCATGCAGCAGACACCCATGATCTTTGCGAGAGAGCGGCAGAACAGCATGCGCCGTTTCCAAACGTGCACTGAGACTGGGAGTCGTCTCTTCGAACAACTACTATGAGATCTACTGTTAATCAGTGTGCTGTATATGCCCATAACAGAAGAAATATACGTTTCGGAGCATTGATTCGAATTTCTCAATATAATCGGTTGTGGATCCTCTATTACATCTTTCAGTTTGACCGAAAATTTGTGAGACACTCTGTATATCAATGTCGACGCCTTTAACTGTATTAGATGTTTCATCTGGAAAGAGAAAAATTTTGAGACGTGTGTACCGTTAAGTGGCAGGTTAATACTATATCAGTAGAAATAACGTACGCAGGATAGAAACCTCTGGCATCACCCAATTTACATGGCCCCTGTCAGATCATATCACTTCCCTGTTTATACTCATTGGCGGATAATTTTCCGCTTCCTACTTTCGGAATATAAAGTTAACAAACGTTGAGTTTTTTCGCTGACAGCAAAATGTTCTAACTTTTGCGAAAGTGCCACTGCTCCACACAATAAAATGCTATCCTGAAACAAAATACTTACTTTCCTCACCTTATGGCTTGCCCGGCTAATGACTCATACACAGTCTAATAAATTGAATTTTCTGTACATAACCGCTCCTGAAGCCGAACTAGTAGTAACAGCAAATTATGTATACTGAGGTTCTTTAGACATGATAGCAAATGAGCGTAAGGTACAGTCACCGTTTGATGCGTTGAATGTTTGTGTTGTGTTTGTGTTTTTCATGATGGCGATAGAGAAGAGCGACGGTGAAACCCGATAACTCGTAGAGGGGTACTCGTTATCCGCAGCGAGGAACGAACTGAGGTTAACATATCCACCCGCCTGACGGAGACTCCGAATACTGGTTGGGCATTTCATTCTGTCGGAAAAACAGTCTCATCAACAACATCACCTCGCCATACCTACCATTTATTAGTTTTGAACCTAGGAAAGCCCATCCCCCTAGGTAGACACAATTCTAGAGTGCATTAGCAACCTAGAGATGTTTCAAGTGAATTAGGACGACTCTGTTTTGTGTTTACTGTAACATGTGTTGCAGTTACACTGATAATAGCTTCCCACGTTTCACGGAACCCGCAATGCACACGAAGTCAAGCTGAGCGTATTAACATTGTAAAGCCTCGCGGTTTCGTTTGGTTATTACAGCACAACTTTTCCCATTACAACAGTTGGACGTTACTTGTAGCAAATACTGCCCGCGTCTGTAGCAGTAATGTGCCAGTATTAAAGGACAGCGATTAATGAAACTGGCGCACTCTCAAAACCGAGTGCAGCATATTTTTAGATCTGGCGCTCGCGATAATGCGCCGCCGGAAGATAGAGCCACCGCGGCGCGGACTTTATTTAGCACTGCGCGCATGGATACACTGTGTGGAGGGCGTATTTCACGGCGTTATCTGCGCGCTGAAGTCATCTGCGCCGCCAGACGCTAATGCCGTGTAGAAACCGTTGCCGAGCTAATCTCCATAATTGCAGTTCTGAATTCCAGGCGGAACGTAATTGTTGTCGCTTAAGTCTGAGGTCCCCGGCTGTGTACTGCTCGTATCGTTCGTGCCCGGAAGCTTCTTACTCAGTCAAGAGTAAGATCGTTTTCAGAGACGACGCAATGTCTACGTTACACTACGCTCCGAGCCCGAGGGCTGCCATCTTGGATTGTGGCTCGACACTTCTACTCCGGTCTTATTCGATCCACCAAAAGATATCTTACGCAGTATTAATTTGTCTTCCACGCATTCGCCGGTCTCACGCTTTTCCTTCAGTGTGAGCCATAACACTATCGACAAAAATTCGGAGGGTTGTTCAGGTTGTTCGGACATTGCTGTTTCTGGGAATTTTGGTTACAAGGAACCGTGGTTTCTATTTTATTTTCCTTTTTTTGTAGGGAGGGGAGGGGGTGGAGATTGTGTGTGTTTGGGACGGGAGGGGAGATTACCACTCTTTCATGTAGCCCGACAGGAATTCCTCTCGTGTGTCAACCTTAGTACCTGCACCCAACGTGTTCAATTATTAGTTGAACATATTGAATCTCTATCATCCCCTGCACCTTTTACCCTGCACAGTTCCCGCAGATACTATGTAAGTTGTTTCTTGATATCTTAACATACACTACCAATCAAAAATTTAATCATCCATGGTCGAAAAAATATACTTATTTTAAAGTATAAACACGTTGTGCAAAGAACAACCAGACCACCAAAATAACTATTTTCTCTCTTCGCCATTAACTACAGTGGAGAATGGTTTAGATTTTAGCCTCATAGAAGTGTACACCATTGTCCTCAGAACAGCAGCACAACGTTTGGCATTCTGGAGAAAAGATTTTGTGTTGTGTTTTGCAGATATCGCAGTCCAACACATCTGTAAATTATTTCATACATCTTCAACATGCAGTAACCTAACTTTTCTGACCTCCCTGTCAGTTTCATTCCGTAAGAGTTTTATAGGATTCAAGTCTGGTGACTGACTTGGCCAAATCATATTCTTCAGTTCCTAGCATATCTCTATTTACGTACCCCTTGTTCAATTTAGAAGTGGGTGTGGTATCATTGTTCTTCCGCAGAACAAACCCACGTCCAATAGTCTCTTGCCCGAGGCAGCTGCATTGATGATCAGTATCATGTAATACCAGAATGAGTATATGGTATGGCTCTGAGCACTATGGGACTTAACATCTGTGGTCATCAGACCTCTATAACTTAGAACTACTTAAACCTAACTAACCTAAGGACTTCACACACATCCATGCCCGAGGCAGGATTAGAACCTGCGACCGTAGTGGTCACGCGGTTCCAGACTGTAGCGCCTAGAACCGCACGGCCACACCGGCCGGCCCAGAATGAGTCCCGAGTGCGACTTTTCAGTCCGGCACACAGTGTTAGTCTGCCATGAAGTATCATGTAATATCTTCTTGATCATTATATTCCGCTAACTCTCACTAGATCACCGACTTAATCACCCGAAAAACATCAGCACACCTTAATCGACATTCCACCATGCTTCATCGTTGGCATTCCACCATGCTTCATCGTTGGCATTCCACCATGCTTCATCGTTGGTGTCAAATACTGACTCTTCATACTTTCTCCACCAAGCCGTGAGAACATTCGACAGTGACTTCCAAATACTTCAAACTCAGATTCGTCCGTGAGTAACACCTTGGGCCATTGCTGCACCCTCAGACTTTCATGTTACTGTGCGGCTTCAATATTTTCATCCTATTTTGTTTGCGTAATAAAGGTTTCTTTATCGAGGGGTATGCAGTCCATTAAACCTCGTTCACGAAAGCGACGTTGCATTGATGAGATAGACATTGAAGCTGCTCGCATACTATTTTCTTTCTCGTGAATTTCAGGTGCAGTACGAGTAATCTGACGTCTACTCTGAATAGATCTTCCCTTTGTGATGTTACTCGAGATCTTCCATGTCGCGAAACATGTGCATTGGCACCAGTTTGCTTCGACCGCTCCAATATATAGGACTACGCCAACTTTTGTAGCTATTGTCCTACTGCAATAGCCTTCCTGATATTGAGCTACCATTACAGCACGTTTTTCAATTGCAGTCTCCTGTTTACCCCATTCGGAGGTAATATAATACAAATGTGATCAGGTATACACACTGCTAGATGCACATAATGCTAACTGATTGCTAGACAAGCAGCTGAAGGAATGAGATCTATTCGAACAGAACCATCTTGGGTAAACACACGTTGGTATTTTGTGTGTGCTCATAAGCATCCCTGCCGGCCGCGGTAGTCTAGCGGTTCTAGGCGCTCAGTCCGGAGCCGCGCGACTGCTACGGTCGCAGGTTCGAATCCTGCCTCGGCCATGGATGTGTGTGATGTCCTTAGGTTAGTTAGGTTTAAGTAGTTCTAAGTTCTAGGGGACTAATGACCATAGATGTTAAGTCCCATAGTGCTCAGAGCCATTTGAACCATAAGCATCCCTCGATGCGAACGACTAGTCAAATGTACAACAGGGGTGCTTAATCTTTACATGTTTATAGTTGTTTTATTATTGTAACGTGAATATGATAGAGTACTTCCTTTTGTTGACCAACCATCCGTTGCTGTGATAGCTGATCGAAAACTTTTGATCAGTAGTGTACGTCCTGTCATCGTGTACCATCCTCTTCTCAGTGTTATCGATATGCTCCTCTCCTCGCCGATTGAATATTTCAGCATCCGCCTAGCACACTGCATCTCGAACACCCTGACTCTCTACTTTCTGATTCACCCACAGTCCATGATACACTTCTATTACGTTGTGCTCCAAAAGTACATTGTCAGAAATGTCTTCCACAAATAAAGGCTGATGTATGGTTCCAAGGGACTTCTTTCCTTCACGGGTACCCGCTTCGCCTCTGCTAGCTTGCTCTTCATCTCCTCCTCGTGTCGTCCACCACGTGTTACTTTGCTTTCAAGGTAGCAAAATTTCTTCGCATTGTCTAATTCGCTGGTTGCGAATTTTGATTTTATGTTTATAGCTAATCCCATTCCTCCTATTCCTCATTATTTCCGTAGATTGTGTTTAGAGTACTTGTAGGCGGGAAATATTGTTTAACAATTATACTACTCTCAAGGTACCATATTTTGGAATATAAAGAAGTACTTTTCCCCCGCCTAGTAACGAATTGTTTCACCTATTTCATCTGACAATCAGGTGCTTCCATCATGTGTGCTTCCGTCCGGTAATCGAAATTCCTCCTTTTGTGTTTTGTACTTCATTTACAGCGAGAACGCTACCTCGAGACCACGATCTGCGGACGCGATGAAGAAACAGCAACAGTTATTCAGTAGTTTTTAAGGCGCTCCTCAGTATTGGCTTAACACATTTATGTGATAACAAAATGAAGTCTCGACGCATAAAATGTCGGCGCCTTCATCACCACTGATAAAGCAGTATGACTTCATAACACGAACTTTGGAATTTTTTTCTCAGATATATGAGCGCCGTGATTTTGCACAGTGTATGATAAATTTAGTGAAATTACATTATGTGGAATGAACACCTCCCAAGATCGTACCATCAGCGCGATTCTCATTACGAGATGGTAAGACCCGTAAAACAGAGTGACTCAGACTCTCAACGGACAGCTACTCCTCGCAAGGATTTAGGTGATGGTGGAGCAACACTATTTTCAATCAGTAACACAAAAATAGTATTATTTTCCAGCCTATCTATATGTACAGTAATATCGTTTCAAACAGTGTTTACTAATTTATGTTGTGTAATGAATTTTGTGCTTATTGTAAAAGAAGTGTTAATTTACGGAAATTAGGACTAATAACTGCGAATGAGGTATAGTGATCACTAAAGCTTAAAAGCTAGTTTATACTGTCAGCTGTCAAAGGGAGCAACAAATTTAAACATCTGGTAGGCATATCGACCACTGTTACTTCTTCTCATCCATTATTGTTCATCGACTCTCAATATTTTCTTCTTATTTTCGTTCAGCATTCTTTGTCCACTGTGGCTTTAATCACCGTGAACAACCACAAACAAAATTTTCCCAAGAAAATCGATAGTATTTGTAAGCGTAGGCTTCCGCGGTCGTTGTCTTCTTCAATAAAATTCTTCAGGGTATCAGACCGCATCGTCATAATTTAAAATGCGCCAACGTTTCGGCCAGCGTTGCAGCTAGCCTTCATCAGGGCCTTACGTTAACTGCTAAATGAATTTTTTTTTTCCTTTATTGTAATTTTCATCACCTGATACAGGTGGGCTGTCAGCAGCATAGTACGCTGCTCTTCAGCCTTAAGCGGAACAATAACAAGACATATGGGTGATACAGACACTACAGTAAAAACGGCGGGCAAAAAGAGGAGATTTAAAAAACAATAAACATGAAGCCGTTCACGCTGGACTCGAAATAACAGGAAACACTTGGTGACATGGCGCACAGAACACGGATGACGGCGACGGCACACGTGAACAGTTGATGCGTGACGGTCACAGAACACTAAACACAAATCGAGGCACACACACGACACACAGGTGGCGATGATCTCCGGCGCGCGAATGGTCACTGAGCGTGTTGTTTCAGACGGATATATCTTTCATGTCAGCAGTGCCGGAACACCGAGACGAGTGCGGGAAACCAATATTTTTTTCAAGAAGCCCGCGTCCTGGCGAAACAGCCTCTCACTTTCAAAAGAAAGATTAGAGAGGCGACAGAAATAGCCAAAAGACCCGCCAACATGAATAGAGAGGACGGGTGCAAGCTTCCGAGGTCTTGGCTGCCTGCAATAGCAGGGCTACGGAGCGGCGGCAGAGCCGTGGCGGCCCATGCAGACACGCGGAGAGCCGCAGTAGTGGTCGCGAGCACGCAAAGCAATGGCACGCCGCAGCAGGCTTCTGAACAGCATGGAAACAGTGTGACGTCACAGCCATCACCTGTTCGCTATTCGTCCGTCCCCTCCAATGGGGTGGATTAATATAAAGACCAATAGAAAACAGCTATTTCAGCCAATGACAGATAATAAAGGAAACACCAATAAAGCATACCTTTCACCCCTCCTCCTCCTCCTTTTACAGCCAATCAAGTAACGACACGGTTTTCTCGTGCAGCTATTTAAGGAACCAAGTGTGTCCATTTAGCAGTTATCGTAAGGCCCTGATGAAGGCTAGCTGCAACGCTGGCCGAAACGTTGGCGCATTTTAAATTATGACGTTGCGGTCTGATACCCTGAAAATTTTATCGATAGTATTTGTTCTTACCTTGAGTTGTTAGAAATCAACGTAAATTGAAACTGAAAGAGGCATCAAGCAATATACAGATACACGTATTTTTGTTTTAACTGTCAATCTCAGGCAGACTCTGGCCCCATCCAGGGCATAAGATGCATGTTTAACTGTCCATACCACAACTGCAGTAACTAATCATTCTTGAAATGTTGTATTTTGGTACATTGATATCCCAGAGACTTTAATGTTAACAGTGGAAGACAGATGTGCAAACCGAAAAGGAGAATTTTGAGAACGATTAGGAATGCACAGTTAAATAAATTTTTATCACCCAAGGATTGTCAATGTGTGTCAGCAATATATATCCACAAAATTAATAATAACAACTTTCATTTTTACCTACATCTATCGATTTTGTTAATATCACGAAATAACCCTTTGCCATATTCCCCAAAGATACAGTCATGAGCTTCAGTTAGCTGTACTTGAGGTGTTTCTTTGAGGTACTGCGGACACGACTCTTCCTTTCTGGCTTGCTGCTTGGGACCTCAGCCAATCAGAGACGCTGCGGCTGGCTCCAACATACGATAACGTGTACCTCAAAGCGCCACTGTGTTCCGGAGATCCTAGCCGACGTCTGCAATGTTGGAGATTGTTCAAATGGCTCAAATGGCTCCGAGCACTATGGGACTTAACACCTGAGATCATCAGTCCCCTAGAGCTTAGAACTACTTAAATCTAACTAACCTAAGGACGTCACACACATCCATGCCCGAGGCAGAATTCGAACCAGCGACCGTAGCAGTCACGCGGTTCCGGACTGAAGCACCTAGAACCGCACGGCCACTGCGGCTGGCCTGGAGATTGTGGCGAGATTCACGTTGGCTATTTTGCCAAGGTTATTTGTACGATATGAGTACATCATGTTTCTGCACATTTTTTTGCGGGAATTCCGCGTGCAGAACTTGTAATTAATTGTATCTTGCTTCGGTATTCAGGAGCGTGGTATTACGACGGTTTAGAGATTGTTCGTTGTCCGTTAGCTGCAAGCCGATTACGGAATCGTATTATATATTTATTCCTACAATAATTTTTGCACTCAATTTTATTATCATCTTCTGCTTTAAGTTTAGTTTATATATTTGCTGGAAAGTTTGTTTATAGAATCTGTATTTTCATGGCTCTTACTAAAGATTCGATTCCTGTTACGTGCATTGAGAATACATGTGATTTATATTATCTGTTTACAGTCTGAAAATAGTACAGAGTGAATCAGGAGGAAATGTACGTGCTGTGAGGGACGATACTATTAGTGACTCTGAACACGAAACGTCCTAGGAACATATGTCCTGTTACTTACATATGCAGATGATTAATTGCTTACTATGTATGCTGTGGCATGTTATTTGAACAATGACCTGGTTAGAAGCAACTCAATCTGCAGGGCCAACAACGCCATACTGAACACATCAGCGAAAGGCACTTTGTAACTCATATCGCCGAGCATGAACACATACCGTAGAAAACTTCCCACAGCAACTCTGTAATCAGCTATCGACGATAAAAAACGTCACCTCGACATGTCAAAAGTTGCTTGCAGGAAAGGGGTATCTATAACAACTAATATGGAGAAACTATGAAATCCAATTATTACTAGAGGAAATGGGGCACCGTGCAGCATGTGTGCACACGATGTCATCAGGCAAATTGAAAACTAAAAAAACGATACTCCGTCCGAACAGGTGTCGGAAGACCCTAACGGTACGGACCGACCGCCATGTGAGCCTCAGTCCACTGGCATCACTGGATGGGGACATGGAGTGGCGTGAGGAGAGCACTGCAATCTCCCGGCCTTTGTGGGTTCTCGTGACCGGAACTGCTACTTCTGAGTCAAGTAGCTTCTCAGCTTGTCTCACAAGGACTAAGTGCACACCGCTAGTCAACAGCTCTCGGCAGATCGGTCGGCCACCCAAGTCCGACAGCGCTAGCTTCGGTGATCTAATGGGAACGGTGTTACCAATGTGGCAAGGCCAACCAGACAAATACTGTACCAGAAATATCCTTAAGTATTCAATAAATGACGTGGCAAAGTAGAAACGAGTAAAAGTTCCACATGTTCAAATGTGTGTGAATTCCGAAGGGACCAAACTGCTGAGGTCATCGGGCCCTAGACTTACACACTACTCAAACTAACTTATCCTAAGAACAACACACACACCTGTGCCCGAGGGAGGACTCGAACCTCCGGTGGGAGGGGCAGCGCTATCCTTGACATGGCGCCTCAAACCGCGGGGCCACCCTGCGAGGCAAGAGTAAAAGTAAAAGCAAGTAACTGTCCTCGATTGCCTACATATTAGCATATTATGGGACGTAAACCACTTGGCTTTCGAGATACACGTGTAACGTAACTGAAGGAATCCGGTAATGGCACAGAATCAAGTTTATGTTTGCGACTGCCGGCAAAATATAGATTCTTGAATTAAACGAGAGATGGACCAAATTGAATGCATAATGCTTCGGAACGAATGACCAGAGCAATGTCTAACCACCTTCAAGCTCACGAGAAACATGAAGGCAAGTAAAATATTGAACAGTAAATAAATAGAAATGGAGTAGACAGAAAAAGCTTTGATTCAAAATAGAAACAGCATGCTTACATAACAGTTTCTGTTAATAGGTAACACTAATAAAATAAATTAAAATCATTAGTTGACAAAGCTATAAAACATGGAGAGTGATACACAAGCCGGCCGCGGTGGTCTAGCGGTTCTAGGCGCTCAGTCCGGAACCGCGCGATTGCTACGGTCGCAGGTTCGAATCCTGCCTAGCGCATGGATGTTTGCGATGTCCTTAGGTTAGTTAGGTTTAAGTAGTTCTAAGTTCTGGGGGACTGATGACCGCAGATGTTGAGTCCCATAGTGCTCAGAGCCATTTGAACCATTTGAACCAAGTGATACACGAACCAATTAAAAGAAGAATCAATTATCAATGTAACTACAGAATACATATGGAACTTAAGCAATATCAATAAGATAAGCAGAAAGAAAGTAATGAAGGAAAGTCGAGAAGTTTGGGGCAACATACAAAAGACGCAGTATTTGAGTGTGTGGTCTACTGCATTTTATATATTAAAAAGACTGAACAATGCACAAATAGAAAAGGAGAAAACAGGAAATACATTAAAATTATATTCAAAACTGTGGCCATGTAACAGTTTGCTTTAAATAAATGAATCAAGTAAAATTGATGGGACAACTACAAGAAGTATTAAACATGGGAAGTAATACAACAACCAGCTAAAAGAAAGCCTTAAGAATCGAAATTACAGTCTATATGGAATACGTAGACAACTCCTTTAAAACAAAAGAACTTAATGAATAAAGGAAAATGGGAATATGTAGAAACAGACAGTGTGGGAAATAATGGACAACAAAGATGATAATATGAACTTTAGGAGAGGGGAAGTGTTGAACAGTGCCTGGTCATCTAGGATTAGATCTAGACTGTGAGCTAGATGTTTATTAAGTTCCAGGGCTTGCAGTAAGTTGAGTTTATGGCCTTTGTTTTCTAAGAGAAGTACATGGGACACTGGCCAGTAGTTGTCACTCTCACTTAGTACATGCTCAAAAAATTCAGAGTCAGAATTCTGAAACCTCCAGCTGCGTTCATGTTCAGGCAGCCTAGCTGCTATGTGTCTGCTTGACTGACGAAGGTAAAATTTGTCACAATCAGAACAGGTAATTTTGTACACCCTACTGTTGGCTAATAGCTGTATCTTACCTCTTCTACTGAAAATGCACTGGTATGTTGTGTTCTTAACATTGTAGGAAATCCTATACTTGCAGGTTTTCATTAATTTGCTGTGGTACCTCACCTAGATATGATAGTGTACACCATTTCTTGCAGACAGCCGTCGTAGCTGAGTGGACAGTGCGCTAGCTTGTCATGCCAGGGGCCTTGGTTCGATTCTCAGCTGGGTTGGAGATTTTCTCCGCTCAGAGACTGGCTGTTTGCGTTGTCTTCATCATCATCATTTCATACTTTTCGACGAGCAAGTCACCGAAGTGGCGTCACCTCAAAAGGGCTGTACCGGACGATCAGGTCTGCCCGTCGGGAGGCCCTCGCCACACGACATTTCAGAATGTACCTCTGGCGGACAGCATTGTATGGTAGTGAAACATGGACTGTGGGAAAACTGGAAGAAAAGAGAATCGCTGCATTTGACATGTGGTTCTACAATCTTGAAAATTTGGCAGACTGATAATTTAAGGAATGAGGTGTTTCTGCGCAGAATGGGAGAGGAAAGCAGTATATGGAAAACACTCACCAGAAGAATTGATAGGATGATGGGACATCTGTTAAGGCATCAGGGAATGACTTCCGTGGTACTAGAGGAGACAGAGATTGGAATAATTCCAGCAAATAATTGAGGACGTAGGTTGTAAGTGAAATGATCGTATGGCATTGTTGGACGGGAGGCCCCATACAGGTAAGATCGGCCGCCGTATTGCAATTCCTTTTTAGCTGACGCCACTTCGGCAACTTGCAAGTCAATAATGATGAAAAATACACAACACGCAGTCATCACGAGACAGAGAAAACCTGACCCCGCCGGGAATCGAACCGGGACTCCGTGCGCAGGAAGCGAGAACGCTACCGCAAGACCATAGCTGCAGACAGGTTGTAAGTGCCACTCTGAATGAAGAGGGTGGCACAACAGAAGAATTCGTGGCGAGCCGCATCGAACCAGTCAGAAGCCTGGTGGCTCAAAGAAAAAATAATGCAGGTGCACCGTATATAACAGGTGTGACGTATATTCAGGCCAATGTGGTTCAAGACCCTTTCTAATCCACTATCAAATTCCACAATGGAGTCTATCATTAAGGATCATGCTCGTCTTTGGAAAACGGCAGTCTTTACTGAGAATTCGGAATAGTCAACTTTCCACGCTGATTGATGCCTCATGTTACCATACCCCGTCAGTTCTAAATGTTTCGGGACTGGATTAGTAAAAGATAAACACGGTGATTTTAGAAAATCAGATGTGCTACATAGTCTCCCTCTCTTGGGTCAATTCTACACGATTGTCATACAACCATATGAAAATATCAAAGAATACTTCTTTCGGGTGTTTCTCAACTCGTGAATGACACTAGCTTCAAAGTAAGTTACGTTGTCAAAGCATTGACCGATAATATGAATTTCTCCACTGTATCATTTTGTCATACTCTTGGATTGATAAGTCTCACCAACCTTGGTGATGGGTGTTGCGTTCCGTCAAGCCGCGGTTGGTGCTCACGGTCGTTCCTTTTGTTTTAGAGTCAAGGTGTGAGGGGCAAACCTTGCATGCACTTTTCTTCACTTCAGAATACTCCCCAGAACACAACAATAATGACACACTACGGTCAAACGTCCAATGCCTAACACTGTCTGCTCACAACAAATGGTCGAATGCACAGTTCTTGTATATACTGTAGCTGTTAGTTCAAGCAGCCGTCGTTGGTACTGTGCTGACGTCGTTTATATTCTAGGAACAAAATCAGCCTTCAAACTTTTCGGACCGAAGGTAAATACGTTGGTGATAGTACATCCGTTTTTCTATTATTTTCTTTTGCATGACGCTTCCCGCGAAAATGGAATGAAGTGGGCTATACCTGAAATTTTAATCGTAACCGTCACTAGAAGAAGCCACAGTCTTAACGATTGCGCTGCCTTGCTGCGTGCAACCGATTTCCATACCAGTAACACTGCGGAGGCAAAGCTGTTAAGCCAACTTGTAGCACATTTTTGAACAAACTCCGTTCTTTCCGCTGAAAATTGGCTATTCACTCGTAATGTACACACCTGCAGATTGCAAACGCCTGCGAAAGCCATTTATACAGAATAATAGGGCGCGCGCAGCAGAACACGGCTTCGTAAATCGATGGATGCTGATTAATTCATTTAAACGTTCAATTACTGCAGTGCGCACTCGCCGGTACCCGATTAAAGCACTGACGCAGAACTTTAAATGACCCGCGGCGGGAGAACAACGGACCGGGCAGGCCGAACAAACAGACTTCGTAATGCGGCGTCCACATCTGTGCGTGCGTGACGGGCCGAACGGCTTCTCCACCCAGGGCCAAAGTAAATTTCAAATTGCATGCTTCGTGCTTGGGTGAGAGTCGCTGTAGTTCTCAACAAACTTCTACGCCACACAACGGATTCCTGATTCAGTAAAACAACGAGTCTGACATCTCTGGAACTCTCTTAATAACGGTATACTGCACCTAACTTACGTCCCTCTGCACAAGAGTATACGAGGGGCGGTCACAAATTGCCACACACGGAGACATTCAATCTGCGACGAAAAAAAAAAAAAAAAAAAAGACAAGCAAATCATTCGCTGCTATGTCAGGAGAATTACGGGACTGAGGTTGAGACATAATTTGGCAATGAAATAAGGTGTCATCATGACTGTGGAGGATGAGCTGGGCCATTATGACGGGGCTAAAACTAAGGTAACGCCGCAGTGAAATAAGCATTTGTTAAAGGAAACATATACCATACTTCATAAAATTCATAAGCTCTTGCACAAATTGTGATGCATAAATGTAGGATCAAATTGCAACATTAGAAATACTGAGATTACAATGTAATTTATACATTACAACGTAATTTATTCATTAAATTAAAATACACAAATAAGAGAACCAACAATGTTGGCCAGTCAGAAACTCTATCCACCGTGGTATGCATTCAGTACGGATTCAGAAAGTCTCAGTATGTTCCTGGAAACGTCCATCCTGTCTGTGAGTGCGTAAACTGCAAATTGTGGTTAATAGACAAGACGTATTTTCGGAGGGATATGTAACAGAGAGATGCAGAAAGCAGAGCATATCTTCAAACTATATCGTCGAACATGACTGATAATATGCAGAAGAATTTTACGATATGCTCTCTTAGTCACCGATTACTCTTTCGTGATGTGTAGCCCAGGTCTATGGAACTTTTCTGTTATTGTCAAATCATCTAGAGTCGTACAGACGTGCATGTGAGAACACTGACTCTTGCCTACTCGACTAGACTCAGCGGACCCGGTAGCGTCCCTTAGGATTCCAACGTAGCTCTGAACGAAATATCAACAAAATAAATGTTTCGTGGACGATGGCCGTACAACCCGCGGACCATACATTGGAAAATAATATACTTGCATGAGTGCGATGTTTAATGTCCCGGGGTGAGCTGCTACAACAATATCTTTCTGTTCCCCCTAGCAGATATTTGGTGATATATGTCTGATCATCATCAATTTCCTGGATTAGGTTCGAGCTAACTTTTCCAGCTTCTGTGTCTTAGGTACACAGCTTCCTGGGTTGACCTACATGCCTAACGCCTTTGCGTGTATATTGCAAAACTTTCTTAAGGTATTTGTTGCGCTCTGTTTACACGTTGCTTGTATTTTTGCTTATATGCAAGTATTTCAAGCTCATTTTTAATTACTTCCTTTCTCAATCTATCTCCTCAGTTATTTACATCATTTAACTGAACTGAGAAATTTAATTTTTGACGTCTGTATTCCATGCATGCCTTACTTCCAGAATGAGATTTTCACTCTGCAGCGGAGTCTGCGCTGATATGAAACTTCCTGGCAGATTAAAACTGTGTGCCGACCGAGACTCTAACTCGGGACCTTTGCGTTTCGCGGGCAAGTGCACTACCAAGGCAAAGGTCCCTAGTTCGAGTCTCGGTCCGGCACACAGTTTTAATCTGCCAGGAAGATTTTATGCCTTACTTGGTTACCATCCAATCCTCAGGACCGTAACGTGGCGCTAGCTTAGTGTTCTCAGTTGCTTGTCATTCGTTGTCTTTTTTGGTTAATCTATCTATTTTTCCGCAGTCACACTAAAATTGTGCTGTTCTATTCAATAGATGTTTATCATAATCAAAAGAAATGGCACCGCTCGGGTAGTTAAAATCTACTTGCTACACGATTTGAGCACTATTTTCGATAATAGTCGCTGTTTTTCTCGGAATGCCATTACTATTGTAATTTCCATAGGTACTTTGAAATTATGATGTTTGCTAATTGGGTTTGATTTTAAATGTTTCTATGCAGTACAACGGTCGCACTTGCTAAAGTCGGTCGGCATTATTGGACAGACAGCCCTTATAACTCCACTCCCATGTATATTGATTTCGATCGGCTCCACGTTCCGCTTTACTCGCAGTATTTAAAGACCGTTTCAGATAGGTCAAACATCGTCCTGCACTATCGACATGTCAGCCTCCCAGTAGTGCCCCGTACGTTCTATCATTGAGCTGGAAGCCGGTAATGGAAGTCCGTTGCACAGTGAATTCAGCATGGGCAGGGGAACGGTGGAACATGCAACTGCCTCACTGTTACTAGCAGAGCACTTGCTGTTGTACTAATCATTCCGTGAAACTGGCCAATCTGTAACCTGAACGTTTATCCTATCTTAATTCTCCTAGCAGCCATTGTAAAATATAAGTGTCAGTCGAACGAAAACCATCGAATTACAGTATAGAACCGTTATGATGTCGAGCCTGGATAAATATTTAACAGTCACTGGATGTAAGACAACTGCATTACCGATGCCTTGTATAAATACTCGTCTTCAGGATATCAGGTCAGAGAGAAGAACTTCATACACGCAGTGTGATGCCACAGGAATAAGTCACATTCCAAAACGTAGTTAGGTAGAAGAATTTCATACAAGGAGTATGATGCCGTAGGAACATAATACATTCCAACAGGTAGCTATGGAGATGAACTTCATAAAGGCAGTATGATGCCAAAGGAATATGCTAATCAGTTATACATCAATCAGTTATTTTTATTTTTCATTAATTTCGCGTAATGAATTTCTGATGAGTTAAGAAGGGAAGCGGTTATTTAGGTACGAGATCTTACAAATATTCCTTGCCTTCATGTTGCTTGTGAGCTTGAAGGTGGTTAGACATTGCTCTGGTCATTCACTCCGAAGCATTATGCATTCAATTTGGTCCCTCTCTCGTTTAATTCAAGAATCTATATTTTGCTGGCAGTCGCAAACATAGACTTGAATCTCTGCATTTACCGGAATTCTTCACTTACGTTACACGTGTATCACGAAAGCCAAGTGCTTTATGTCCTATAATATGCTAATATGTGGACAATACAGGACAGTTACTTGCTTTTACTTTTACTCTTGCCTCGCAGAGTAGCCCCGCGGTTTGAGGCGCCATGTCAAGGATAGCGCTGCCCCTCCCGCCGGAGGTTCGAATCCTCCCTCGGGAATAGGTGTGTGCGTTGTTCTTAGGATAAGTTAGTTTGAGTAGTGTGTAAATCTAGGGACCGATGACCTCAGCAGTTTGGTCCCTTAGGAATTCACACACATTTGAACATGTGGAACTTTTACTCATTTCTACTTTACTACATCATTTATTGAATACTTAAGGATATTTCTGGTACAGTATTTGTCTGATTGGCCTTGTCACATTGATCACACCGTTCCCATTAGATCACCGGACTTGGGTGGCCGACCGATCTACCGAGAGCTGTTGGCAAGCGATGTACACTTAGTCCTTGTGAGACAAGCTGAGGTGCAACTTGACTGAGAAGTAGCAGTTCCGGTCACGAAAACCCACAAAGGCCGGGAGAGTGCAGTGCTCTCCTCACGCCACTCCATATCCCCATCCAGTGACGCCTGTGGGCTGAGGCTCACATGGCGGTCGGTCCGTACCGTTAGGGTCTTCCGACACCTGTTCGGACGGAGTATCGTTTTTTTAGTTTTCAATTTGCCTGATGACATTGTGTGCACACATGCTGCACGGTGCCCCATTCCCTCTAGTAATAACTGGATTTCACTGTTTCCTCATATTAGTTGTTATGCATACTCCTTTCCTGGAGACAACTTTTGACGTGGCGAGGTGACGTTTTTTGTCGTCGATCGCTGATTACAGAGTTGCTGTGGGAAGTTTTCTACGGTATGTGTTCATCCCCCGCGAAATGAGTTACAAAGTGCCTTTCGCTGATGTGTTCAGTATGGCGTTATTGGCCCTGCAGAATTAGTTGCTTCTGCATATGTAAGTAACAGGACATATGTTCCTAGGACGTTTTGTGTTCAGAGTCACTAATAGTATCGTCCCTCACAGCATGTACATTTCCTCCTGATTCACTCTGTACTATTTTCAGACTGTAAACAGATAATGTAAATCACATGTATTCTCAATGCACGTAACAGGAAACGAAGCTTTAGTAAAAGCCATTAAAATACAGATTATATAAACACACTTTCCAGTAAATATATAAACTAATCCTAAAGCAGAAGATGATAATAAAACTGAGTGCAAAAAGTATTGTAGGAATAAATATATAATACGATTCCGTAATCGGCTTGCAGCTAACGGACAACGAACAATCTCTAAGCCGTCGTAATACCACGATCCTGAATATCAAAGCAAGATACAGTTAATTACAAGTTCTGCATGCGGAATTCCCGCAAAAATATGTGAAAAACATGATCTACTCATCTCGTACAAATAACCTCCGCAAAATAGCCCACGTGAATCTCGCCACAATCACCAGGCCGGCCGCAGTGGCCGTGCGGTTCTCGATGCTTCAGTCCGGAACCGCGTGACTGCTATGGTCGCAGGTTCGAATCCTTTTATAATGGACGGGAGCAGTGGATAAGTGTCGTTCGGTGGGAGAGTGGGCCGACCGCGAGGCGTGCCGAGGTTGTCCGTTCAGGTGCGGTAATGCTATCTCCCCAGTAGCGCAATGGTTACCGTACCCGCCTCCTAAGCAGAAGATCCCGAATTCGAATCCAGGTGCGGTAGACATTTCCACGTAATATCAAGCTGCAGATGATAGCAGTCATCCCCCTTCAATTTACGTATTATCTAGGTGTAGCCTGACACGTCCGTCTTATTATGGTTACGTCTGGTCACTTAGATACAAGTCTGATGGTTTATTTAGCAATGAAATAGAGAACATACAATGGTGACCCAAGCGAAGCTAATGAAGAAAAGTTCGAAAAATAAGTATAAGGAGAAATAAGAAAATACACGGATATATAGATACAACAAATAATGTTATTCCTATGTCTAGGTACTATATTCTCTTCATAAGACGAAAGAGCCTAACACCCAATGCGAATACCTCGTCAAGCACACAGCCAGCAAGGCAAAGTAGAACGCGCCCGTCAGCCGATGCAAACGAAAGTTTTCGTTCTTCGTCCGTGTAGAACAGACAACTGTTTGTTTAGTGAAGAACTTTTAGTTCATTTCGACGTAAGATTATATTATGAGGAAGAGTATGGAACCATGATAACTGAGCAGCTACTTGCTGCCTTAACTGCTAAATTGCAACATTGTTTTCTAATTAGTTCCATAGTTTAAGCAGGTTTAAGTTTCACAAAAAAATTTAGTGTAATTGTTTATTAACAAACGCGTGAAAACATCTGACTGAATCTGTTTGAAAATCTTTAGTATTGCTTTTGAGATAAAAATCTCATGATAAATAGAAAGCCGTATCCGGCTTTTCTATTTTAGGACCTGGCAACCTGGTGAATTGGTGCATCATGCTGGCAGCATCTGTCGTAGCTGCCGCACCCCACCGTATGATCTCATGTGCCTGCTATTATAGACTCTCTCAACTCCGATGTAAAACTGTGGTAGACTATCCTGCTTTTCACTGTAGCTGTATTACGAACACAGTCATTTGTTTCACAAGATCTGCCGATTTCACTGATGTACCGTGCTTACTCACTCTTCTATTACTTATATGCATTCGGATTGTAAGATGGAAGGTACAGGAATGGGCACTCGAAAATGGCTGATAGTGTAGAATAAATAATTGTGATCTTAATACAGCCAAGGTGAGACTAAGCGACAGCTTTTTAGTAAATTTGTGTTCCTATCATCTGATAAAGAAGAGTGTAATTTATAACAATAAATAAATGGCACCAAGAGCCAGATATTAGAAAAAATTCTAACATCAGTGCCGGTATATGTTTCGTTACTGTCATTATATTACTCATTGGCTTCCCAAGTACGTTGTCCTGGCTACGACTCAGATCATTAGGCCCGCAGCACCTGTGGAACAATTGGACGATATAATCTTGAATTACTCTGCGCCACGAAGAAGGAACATACTCACGCATGAGCCCGACAACTGTCTGAACTCCTTCTAACAGTCAGTTACGTTTTTACATGGACGGTCTTTCGATGGCTGCAGTATTACTATATCAAGCACCAGTAATTTTAAAGTATACTCCAGGTACACTAGGTCTGTTTTCGATACAGCAACTTCATTCCTCACTTGTGACTGGGGTAACCTCACAACGGCATTTTAATCTCAAAAGTAGTTCAAATGGCTCTGAGCACTATGGGACCCAACTTCTGAGGTCATCAGTCCCCTAGAACTTAGAACTACTTAAACCTAACTAACCTAAGCACATCACACACATCCAAGCCCGAGGCAGGATTCGAACCTGCGACCGTAGTGGTCCCACGGTTCCTCACAGTAGCGCCTAGAACCGCTCGGCTACCCCGGCCGGCACTTGATCTCAAGAAGCTCTCTTACTGACTAGCACAGGGGGCCGACGACTCCTAGCCGTAGCTGGTCAGTTGATCACTATTTCTGTTCTCATCCTGCCTTACAAGTTAGCGAAATTATCCTCGGACAGGATTTGACGCTTCACAATAACGTAGAGAGCCAACTACTCCCCCAGTGCAATAACTGCTAACATCAGGGTAAATTTTTATTGTTAAACTTGTCCCTCCTTTCTAATCGACTGTCGTACTCTTCGGCATGTCCCTGTAGGATTGCAGATTGCCCTCCAATGCGATCCTACAGCGTCCATTAGATTTTCAGCTTGTTGTCCAATGCCATTCAATACCGCACATTAACTTCGTCACTTCTGTCTCTAAGCTGGTCGTAGGTTGTGTTCCAAAAATGAACAGCAGAGAGACAGATGTGATGACACTTTCTGCAGGACCTTACCACCATTTTGCAGGACAATGTTCAAGCACGTACAATGCAAGCTGTTACGGATTTGTTTGACTGATGGGGCTTCTAAGTACTATACCACCTACTGCACTACCCTGACTTAATCCCTCGTGAGTTCAACTCGATTTCGAAACTGAAGTAAACACTTCACGGCATTCTCTTCAGAACTGCTACCAATTTGTAGAGCAATAGACCGCTCCGCTCGATCTGTCAACACAACAGGCACTGGTAAGAGTATCCTATAACTTCCACATCGCTGGCAATGGGTTATCCACAATGCTGGTGACTACTTTGAAGGTCAGTAAAACTTTGTAACACGTATGTATTTTGTACGAGCTGTAAATAAATAGTTGCCACTATTAAAGTTCCAACCCTCGTAGTTAATATGTAATTATATCACACACAAAAAAATGTTTTTACCACTTGGCGGCGTAAATAAAAAAAAAAAGTCTGCCTCCAAGTCAATGCAGTCAAAAGATACGGCTACTCACAAGTAACGGGAAAAAAATTATTCGGTAGTAATTATATCACATAAAAATGTTTCCCTTTTATCCCTTACAAACTTAGATTGCATTCGTAATATGTCAAAATCTCAGTATATACAGAATGGATTTTGATCTCTTCTTTTTAGTAGTAGGAGTGATTCACAAGAAAGGTTTGTGTTTGTAATGGTCGGAGCTATTATGAACTGAAGTCCCCTGTCTCTATAAAAACGATACCTTTGCCTTCTAGCTGTAATAGGCATAAGGCCGCCCGACTACTGATCCGACATTCCATGCCTATGACATGTACACCAGCAGCAAAGTTTCAGAGTGAAGTAATGTTGATAAGTGATGCACGATTGCACTTTCATTGTTAGGATAACATTCCAATATCCCGTAAAATATCTAATGACGCCACTGAACAATTCGACATTTGCTTAACAGCAGTAGCCCTATGGTCGGCTGTACATAATTCTTCTCTGGAGACTTCCGTCACGTTTTAACCATTAATCGCTACAGGTGCATGATCGGACGAAATAAACGCATCTGCAACTGCCACGTAGCCTGTCATGTTAATATAACTCCCAAATTATTAAAGTAAATGATATATTACAACAGCAAATTGGAAATTACACAGAAAGTTTAAGCTTAAAACTGAAAATTTAAACTTTCTCGAAAGTCTAGCAATCCCGGGGATCGATATCACGCCATTATCAGTATGGATAATAGGTAAAAATCATTGAGATTAGCGATAATCGAGGTGGATGAAGTATCTACATACATAAGTAAGTTTGTACGGAACCCTCGGAGCGCGACTCCTACTCGCATTTATACAATTTTAGTACCGGATAGTGAGACTCTACCTAGAGGAGACGTTACATGGGCGGTAGACGTTGAGGTAGCATGGTCTCCCCGTTCATTGGTCGAGAATTCGCTGGATTTCCATGGAGATATTTAACGGCAATGGTGTGTGCCAAAATCATCCACGATGTGCAGACGTTTCAAGAGCGAGAGATCGCTGCATGTGTCGGTCAAGAAGAGCTAAGGAATGTTTAAACATACTTTGTAACCTCATGCAGCACTGCCTTTGTTGTCTACTTCTACGTAATAGACCGATGCGAATGAGAGGGCGGAGTGGCCCGTATGAGCAGGTATTGCTCTCCGGTTATTGTCGTTGTCTATGTCTGACCAATAATACAGCCCATGGGAATATGTGACACTTTCTTTAAGCACCTTCTGCATACCAAAAGTAGGGCCAAGAGGGAATATTTCCTTTTTGTCTTACATTAGTATCGTGGGCCCATCTCGTTGCAGAATATAGCGACGGACCGTGACGCGAGAGCGCCACTTCGCGGAGTTAACACTGCAAATACAATTCCGGCGACATTGCTTTTCTGGTTTAGCACGTTTCTCCAATATTTTTGCCAAATGTTCGACACGAACATCAATAAACGTTACATCATGAAATTTGTGTTTTCAAGAGCGTATTTCGGAGGACACTAGTTTCAACGACACAAAAATAAAACAAAATTAAGAGCCCCTACGTTTGCTATCAGTTGCCAAAAATCTCGTTTTGATATTTCAAACTGTTCGACGGCATGACAATGGTCCAACTTGTAGGTGATCAGTTGTATGCATGTAAAAGATTTGATGGATAACGACGAAAGCTTGCTGAGGACGTCGGTGACAGATGTGGTTTTACACTGACAAGTACCAAAGTTAAAAAAAATAGTCGTTTAGTATTGGAAGTTCTACAGAGAATCGACGTTTGATACAAGAAATTAACGTAAATATAGTTTTAAAGCAGAGCTGCGTAGGACAAGAAGTGGGAAACGCACTACCTAAATTGATATTCATTGGAAAAACTCTGAGAGAATATACTTTATAGAGAGCTCTGAATTACAGACCCTATAGCTGGCGTGAATTTGTAAAATTAGTAAGATTGAGGAACATCTACGGTGTTCCATCGTGAGAAGTTACTTCTATTGACTCACAGTCAAAATGGATTCAGAGAATATCATTATAATGCAAGACAATTAGCTCCTAATTCTCATGATATAATGAGTGCTGCTGACACGGAATCAAAACTGATTCCGCATGTCTAGATTTCTAGATGGTTTTCCATGACGTTTCTCATAAGCGTCTTCTAATCATATTACATGCCTACGCAGTATCATCTCAGCTCCGTGACTGGATTCGTGGTATCCTGTCAGAATGATCACAGTTGGTAGTAACTGACGGAAAGTCAGCGAGTAAATGTGCTAGCTGGCGTTCCCCAAGGAACTGTCACTGATGGTCTCCTGTTCGTACTCTACATATACCATTTCGGAGACAAACTGAGCAACTCTCTTGAGCATTCTTTGCAGCTAATCCTGGCATCTACAGTACAGTAAAATCATCAGAAAAACATAACCAATTTCAAAATTAGTTAGATATCTGTTTGGTGCGAAAAGTGGAAAGCAATGAAAATTATGATGTTATCCACGTAATTACTAAAAAGAATTCATTAAATTTCGGTTACAGTATAAATCACACATATATAAAGGCTGTTAATTCAACTAAGTACCTCGGGATAACAATGACGAACATTCAGAGGATGCAGCTAATGTTCTAAAGAGTGTGTCTGCACTAGTGTAATTTGTTACTCTATTGCTATGCAGTGTGGGATCCTTTGAAAGAACAAGAACTAAATGCTCGGATTAAAAACCGTGATAGACAGGATTAAGTCCCCCCCCCCCCCCCATTGTCCTATCCATACTTCTGAGACGAAATGGTGGACGTAAAAGAAAGGTTCAAGAGTGAGACCGAAATTCAAGGTGAAAGGATAGTAAAGATAAGATTCGCTGACGAAATTGCTACGCTCAGTGAAAGTGAAGAAAAGTTGCAGCATCTATTGAATGGAATAAACAGTCTAATGAGTACAGAATACCGACTGAGAGTATATCGAAGAAAGGTGAAATTAACCAGAAGTAGAAAAACTTACAACAGCGAGATAATTCACTTGAGAATTGGGGGCCACGAAGTCGATGAAGTGAAAGAATTCGGTTACCTAGGCAGCAAAATGACCCATGATGGGAGGAAGGATGACAACACGCAGACTAGCACAGACAAAAGTGGCCGTCCTGACAAAGAGAAGCCTACTAGTATCAATAGAATCAAACATACACCTTAATTTCAGGAAGAAATTTCTAAGAAGGTCCGTTAGGAGCACAGCATTGTATGATAGCCAGTGAGAAAATCGGAACAGATGACAATCGAAGCACTAGTTGCAGTGCTACCGAAAGTGTTGAAAATTAGGTTGACTCATAAGGTAGGGAATGAGGATGTACTCCGCAGAATCGGCGAGGGAAGGAATATACAGAAAACAATGAAAAACGGACAAGACGACAGGACAAAAAAAAATGGTTCAAATGGCTCTAAACACTATGCGACTTAATTTCTGAGGTCATCAGTCGCCTAGAACTTAGAACTAATTAAACCTAAGTAACCTAAGAACCTCACACACATCCATGTCCGAGGCAGGATTCTAACCTGCGACCGTAGCGGTCGCTCTGCTCCAGACTGTAGCGCCTAGAATCGCACGGCCACTCCGACCGGCTGACGACAGGACATCTGCTAACATGTCGGGTAATAGCTTCCATGGTTCTATAGTTTGTACTCTATAGAAGACAGAAATTGGAATACATACAGCAAATAACTGAGGACGGTGTTTGCAGTCGCTGATCTGACATGAAAAGGTTGGCAGAGGAGATTAATTCGTGGAGGGATGCATCAAACAAGTCAGAAGAGCACTGAGAAAAGATATCGAAAACGTTCCAAAAAGGGCAAGTCGTTTCGTATTCGCCAAATACGGGAACGAGTGTCACTGATACGATACGCGAGATCTATCGACGAAATTCGAATCTCTAACTTTCACTCCAAAATTACGCAAAAATATTTTGTTGCCCACTCACATAGAGAGAAACGATCATCGTAATAAAATAAGAGGAAGGAGTGCTCGTATCTCCCTCACGCTCTTCGAAATTGAGACGATAGAGAAGTAGTATCGACGAGATTCGATGAAACCTCTGCTAGGCGCTTAGGTGTAAACTGCAGAGTAGTCAGTTAGGTGTAGATAAGAAGAGGTTGTGGAAGCTGCCTCAGTGCTCAGCACTGCTCATCATTCTGGTGTCTTTGACATGTTAGGATTAATAGGAGAAATACGACCGGAAGACGAGCGGCGTGTTTCCCCTGCTGGACTGAGTCAGAATGGAGTAGGCCTTTACATTTCGCTTTCTCATAAAGGATTTAAATGAGTTAAAATATTCAACGCAAATAAATATTATTCTTAGGTATGGAGTTATATATTATTAAACGGACCTAATACCATAGATTTGTCACCAACTGTTGCAATAACACAAAAGTAGTCAACGACGCAAAAAATGGAGCAGAAATTCATGCACTAAGTGAGCAGTTCTCGTTGGCAAATATTTGGCAGGCTGTTGCCGCGATATGGATTCAGGGGGCTCTGCTGCCACGCACGAATGCAGCCACACCGATGATAACTTCACCCTTGAGCTTGTCGCGGATGACACGCTAGAGAAACGTGCTAATCACAATCTCCGTACCTCCACATCAGCCTTTCCCCCTGCTCTCTCTCTCTCTCCCTCTCTCTCTCTCTCTTTCTCTCCCTGTCTCTGCCTTCCCGCCATTTCCAACCACAAGCTGAATGTGGCGCTCTGCGTATCAGTGAGTGCAAACAACATTCACCCTGCCGTACAGGTTTCCGCGTCCACGTTCTCCCTCGCAAAACACACAGTGAATAAGTCGTCATATCTGTCGTATTTGGTTTCTACCATTGCTCTGATTTAAATGTTTCACATCTGCCTTTTTAACTTGAATGTACACAAAGCACTCAGTGGACACTAGCCTCTGTTTGTCTGCTGTCGCAGGGCGGACGAATCTACTCTCCTTGCCACGCAATCATGCCGTATGGCGGAAGATGGGCTGGACTCTCTCCCTCTCCCTCCCTCTCTCTCTCTCTCTCTCTCTCTCTCTCTCTCTCTGTGTGTGTGTGTGTGTGTGTGTGTGTGTGTGTCTTCTCTTCCTCCCATTTACACAAACACACACACACACACACACACACACACACCTTTCTCGCAGGACCGACCGAAACAAACAAAAAGCATTGGCGGACGGAGCGGGCGACCGCGGACGTTCCGCTGTCCGCCTCCATAAATCAGAAACACGCAGACAGACAAAAACTGGGCATTAGAATGAAATAAAATTACCATAATTCTCGGCGCTGATTTGAATAAAACGGAGGTAGTCATGAGTGCAAGGAGGCTGCGGCCGCGGGGAGGGGCGAGCCTATGCAAATTCTGACCTCGGTAATTGGCCGGCGTTCCCAGGCGGCGCTGGCAGCGGCCACCGGGGTCTCCCCGGCTAGGCTGGCCAACATAGCCGCCGCGACGGTAAATTTGATTACCGCGTGCCGCGCGAGCTGGCTGCATTGCGCTCTCCCACGCGGCCTCTTCCCATTAAGGACACGCTTTCTCTGCGTGGCAGACCATAAGCGGGTCGCAGTCGCAGTTACCGCAGCCTGCAAAGAGAAGCGCTGCAAGGACAGTTGGTGTGGCCATTTGTAACTCCGTCGGCGCGAGGAGTGTCTGAGGTGAAGGATTGGAACACTTTATAGCCGTTCAGGTGATTATGACAACATACGTTTCAAGCTGATCAAGACCACGGTTATTTGTGTCCTTGGAGAATATGAATACTCAGTGAACATTAAGTTTCCCTTCTGAACTAACAAAAAAAGAATGAAATGTGGCATTGATGGCCAGGAGGCCCATTCCGGGGAGGTTCGGTCGCAGGGTTGCAGATCTTGTATCAGGCGACGCCACGTTGGGCTACTTGCATGTTGGTGATAATGAAATGAAGATGAGGACAAAACAACATGCTGTTCATAAGTGAAGAAAAATCGGGAGTCAAACCCAGGCCCGCTGCATGGTAGGCAATAACGTTACCACTCAGCTATGCAGGCGGACTCTCTTGTAAGCAATCTCCTTGACAGTGGCACTTTGACATGGATAGCCAGAGCAAAGAAAGGGGTTGTTTTACAACAACAAATGAAAATGTGTACTACAAATGACAGTCTAGTATATGTCTGCAGTAGGGACACCACCCCAAATTTATTCAAACTGGCGGATACAAGATGGCGGCGCTAGATGTGGCAGTATCACAATGATGTCAAGGTGAGAGGTTGATTTTCTGGCAGGAAAATAGGTCACTTGGGCTACCTCCACTAACATAACCCTCTCCCCTCGCCCCTCCACTCCCCCATCCCCTCCCCTCTGCAAGAAAATTCCGGGGAAATTTTGGCGGAAAAAAGTTGACTGAGCTACCTCCGATAACCTAAGTCATCCAACCACCATATCTTCCTTGGAATTGGTGGGAAAATGACTCAATCTATACTGGACTGCTGGTTAAGATGGATGTAACTCTTTGTTTTGCATGCTTTGTTTATATATGCAGTTTGAGTTGTCATGTGCGGTAGCTCTGTCCAGTGTGTTCACCATGAGGTCCAGAGTCCAAGTGACGTAGTACGCAGTACCACCACCAGAGGGCACTATCGCTCCTCCTGTGATGTAATCCAAGATGGTGTTCTGGGGGAAAAAGGTCAGTAACCAATAGGAACCCCAGATCCGTTCATGTGTTAGACTTCAGCCAGTAGAATGGTGGTATCTGGTAACATCATTGTAGAGGGTATAGGGCAGGCTCAGTAGCTCTGTGACCTCAGTCTCGCTCAGTCAGCCAGCTGTTGCAGCAGCTGTAGCAGCAGCAGCAGCAGCAGAAGAAGAAGAAGAAGCATGAAGTGTCAACAGCAATTGCAATCCAGCACAGCTCTGGAGAACAGGAGAAAAGTGGAAAATTAAGTATCCATTACACACCTTTGTCTGTGGTTAGCGTTTTTATTATTATTAGCTGTTTTTGCGCCTTTGTCCATATATAATGCTTTCTTGTCTCAGTGGGTTAAGTGATGGGCCTATAGTGGCTACACATAGTACTACTGTCCCTTCAAGACTCAGTGCCAACCCGTCAACCTCTGCTGCCTCTGGACCTGCAGCAACCACAGCAGCCATCTTGTCAAGACTGACCTCTGGACCTGCAGCAGCAACAACCTCCAGCATGCCTGAATCTGTAGCGACCGCATGGGACCTTGTAGAACACATAGACCACTTGCTAGAGCAGGAAAACGAGCTGTTATTGTCTCTCCCATTCATCAGTTTGTGTGATGATGACTTGTGATCTGCTCCCAACACATCAGCTGCAGCTGATGGTCCTAAACAACAGCAAGATGGAGGACAGTACTGGTCACTGACACAAGACCCATCCCAGAACATCCCTGTGCTCGTGCAGGTACAGAGTGCAGATGATGTGGTTAGGAAATCGTCAACTGTGCCCATGCTTTTCAGTTATACATACAATTTAACTGCCAGTGGAATGATATGTGTAAACATCGATATAGAAGCACATCATGACTGGTGCTTGCATGCAAGAATAGAAATTGGAAATGCTCTTAACGGTGTTAAAGTACCTATTTCTGAGTTCAACTGCAACGAAATAAGTCGTGCAGAGCGCTACATCAATCGGCAGATGACTACAGAGTATTATCATATCCTTACACCCCCCCCCCCTCCCAGCCCGCAACATTCTTCTTACTAGTGTGACACCATTACGACAGTGTATGATGACTCATCACTATATGTGAAATCGGGTGACAAGTGTGTTTACCTATGCATGACTCATTTATGAAGTTATACGATCTGGATGCTTCACTACGCCTTGCATTGGAGAGACTGAATCATTGGTTGCCAAGCATGGGCTCTGCGTACAATGATATTTTAAAATTTCTGAGTGTATGTAGTGTACATATTAAGGAGTTGGAGCAAGATCTTTGTTTGCAAATGAATGCAGAACCAAAAGAGAAAAGGATTAAATGTGTGCGTGAAAAACCCATGTACTGTGAGGAACCCATGTACTGTGAGGAACCCATGTACTGTGAGGAACCCATTCGCTTGAGGGAGATACACACAGAATACATTGCATATCAAAATGCTTTGTTTGGTAAATACGGTACAGGTGCGAAGAGGAAGATAAAGGAAGAGTCTGATAACTCTGATGCAGTATTTCAAAAAAGTTATCAGACTCTTACTTTCCTCTTCGCACCTGTACAGTATTTACCAATACTGTATATATATCAATTTGTGTTTGTGTTTTATTTCATACTTCTCTCATTATAGTCCAAGTATTACACTTATTAATATCATCTTTTTTCTCACACCAGTCATTGACAAAATGAATTATGGAGTTAATCTTCATAGGTAAAATATATAAAGCCGATTACTCTGTGTAGCCAATATAGCCCAGTGGGTTAAGTGATGGGCCTATAGTGGCTACACATAGTATTACTATCCCTTCATGTGTATCTACCTATATATGCCAGTTACTTGTCAGTACCTGGCATACTTAGAATCATGGTAGGGTGGGTGAATCATCCTCATCACAAGGACTTTGTTGTCAGTGTCTGGTCTTGTGAAGATGCAAAAGATGGCCTGAAGAAGAAGAAGAAGAAATGAATACGCCCTCTTGATAACAACGAGCAATTATTCTATGTCCATCCAGCTGTGGCAAGATTACTGTCCTCCTGACGCTGCTAAAACATGTAGACGGAGTCCAATCTGAGCATGTTTGTGTATTCTCAAATGGTTCAAATGGCTCTGAGCACTATGGGACTTAACATCTGAGGTCATCAGTCACCTAGAACTTAGAACTAATTAAACTTAACTAACCTAAGGACATCACACACATCCATGACCGAGGCAGGATTGGAACCCGCGACCGGAGCGGTCGCTCGGCTCCACACTATAGCGCTTAGAACCGCACGGCCACTCCGGCTGGCTGTGTAGTCTCAAACACACTGTTTCAGACCAAGTATCAGCTCTTACTGGAGATATGGTGCGGTGTAAAAGGTGTTAAATACGACACTCAGTAAAAGCGGTGATACCGCCCCACCTGAAAAAGCAAAGCCAAACACTGTCTGCGTATTTGGCGATATTACTGTGGAAAACGAAGACCAAATCCGAGAATTTCTCTGTTTCGGTCGTCATATGGGTTAGTCAGGTCGTCATATGGGTTAGTCAGGGATAGTGCAAACCTCATTATAACATTCAAGCAAGACAATCTGAATTTAAAACACATTTACCAGGTACATAAAGGATTTTACAGAGATATTTGCTGATTGCTGGAATCATTCACAGTAAGAGTTTCTCGTTATTAATAAAACAAGAAAACTGAGTGATGATAGGTAAAAGCGAAACTTTCAAGACTTTCTGTAAATGAAGCCTTTAAGGGAAGTGATTAGATCAGTATACGCTACACCATGAACAAATTCGTGCTAATGTCTCACTCTCAATCCGAGAGAATGGGTGTACATAGACAGATCATTCGCTTGTACATGGATGCGAAAATTCAGACTATTGTGCATAAAGCTGGAGGTGTGCGCAGGTAACTAGAGACATATTACCACAGTCGTCTGAGGAAGGTCAATGAGTTATTTAATGAAATCGGTAAGAAAGTAACAGACTTAACTGAAAAAAGTCGAGGCTATTGAGTGGAAAATAGATTTAGAGGTCCTTGTTGTTGAGAAGCGAGAGTAGACACAATATTAAGAGGAAGAAGAAGAGCGGATGTATAAAGCCTCATACTGTAGAGACGTCTGATTAGTATACACCGAGACGTCAACAAAGCAGAATGTTGTTCAGGCGTGGAAAGCAGTTCGAGAGAAATCGCGGTTGCTAAGGTTAGGGCATATAGATCGACAGCAAACACTAAAAGAGACGTTCAAGCCGATTACTGAATCTCTCAGGCAGCTCTCAGCAAAAACAAAACCACACGATAACGATAGTGTTGCAATTGACGCCCCTGGTCAGATAGAATATTCGGCGTTAGCAGGGGAAGACTCTACATGCTGGGCATGTATCCTATAAATTTGACTGATGACACAACACAGATTGGTGATAGGCGGTTTGAGAGAACACCCGACTTAATGAATCTTATTTTCCTAAGACCCTACAAAAAACCTATAAATTATTCAGTTAATGATAGGAAAATATACCGTGCAGTACTGCATTTGAGTGATGTAAATAAGATCGCAAAAAGGCTGAGTAACAAGAAATATAAAACTATTATAAAACCATTACTTGATGGCGGAAACAACAACAGCAACAGCGACGGTGGTACTGACATTGAGCATAAAGCAGTGAACGACCGAATCCCGCAGTATATATATCATGACGACCCCAATTTTAGCGATCGACTACGGCTGCCCGTGGCATCAACTGCTGCAGGTAATACAGCTCATTCGAATGAGGCTGTTTCAGTCATCTCTGAGCTTAGAGAGAGAGGTATTCTCGAAAAAGTATGGAGACAGTAGTTCGAGAACTGCACTAACCAGCACACAAAGAATACCCTCATAGATATATTATTAAGGTTTGGATGACTTACGGCAGGCTGATCTCGTAGATATGAAGGAATATTCACATGAGAATAATGGATTAAAATAAATTTTAACCGTTATTGATACATACTCCAAATATGCTTGGACGTTACCTTTCAAAACAGAAACGGGTAGAAATGTCGCGGATGTTTTTGAGCGTTTCTACAGACAGGCACGAATCGATACTCAGACAACCTACAAACCGATCACGATGGAGAGTTTTACATTAGGTACGTCAATACCACAATGCAGCGAAATGGAATACATCACTACTCAACATTCACCCACCTGAAAGCAAGTATCGTGGAGCTTGTGAGTAGAACAATAAAAGGTCAAATGAGGATGCGTTTTAAACTTCGCAGCTCATAGAAATGGATATAAATTCTCCCCAAAATAACTGCTCGCTATAACTGAACCAAACATACCACAATAAAATGAGACCAATCGATGTTCGTGACATTGGACTTATGGATACGGTGTACTGTCGCATGAAAATACTGGATCCACACAGACAGAAATTTAATGTAAGTGATTTGGTACATATCTCAAAACATAAGACAGCATTTGAGAAATAATACCTACATTATTGCTCAACAGAGATATTCACAGTTTCAAAGGTGCAAAGAACTAATCCAAGAACTTACATCTTGAAGGACAGTAAAGGCGAAGAAATAGCAGGTTGCTTCTGTACCCAGGAGTTGTAGAAAATTCTCAGAACCAGATCTGTTTGTCGAGGAGAGAGTCTTAAGACGTCGCGGTAATAGAGTACAAGCCTAATGGCTTGGTTTTCTTGCAGCACAAAACAGTTGGATTGATGCTAACGATTTGCTGTATAAAGGAGCACACAGTCCACAACCATCGTAGTAGCATAATATGCGTGCTAGAAGTGGCATTAGAGGAGGTGGCGATATTCTAGACAAACTGCCAGTGGAGTTACACATTCCAGAATAGAATTACTGTGGGCCTGGAACAAAGCTTCAGAAACACTCGGCATGAGGCGATAAGGGGTTATTCTGCTCGACGAAGCGTGTATGGAACACGACATTGCATACGGTCCAAATAAAGATCTTTCAAGTCGTCACATTGTAGATAGGATTTTAGCTGATAAGGCTAAGGCGATAAGCAGAAAAAATGATATTGGTATAGGTCAACGCTTCGCAGCATTTACAGTTGATAAAACCACGCGTGGGAAAAATAAGTGCGTTTTAGGAGTGATGAATGTCTAGCGAGTTACGAATGCTGCACGTTGTGCACTAAGCAAGAAGAAGGAGAAGGTTGGAAAGCAGAGTAGCAGAGCCTGACAGCGATGTATGCACCTAACGCTCTGAAGCAGAAAGGTGTGGGAAGAAGAAGAGGATCGGTTAAAGCACCTCGAGTTCTAGTAATACCGAAGACGTCTGGTGCTTTTCTTCCATTCCTCATCCAAGCCCTTTCCGCGCTCTCGGAGGTAGGGTCCCTCGCTGGTGGTGCTGCAGCTATTGCTCGAACAGTCAAGAAAGCAAAAAGTTCCCAAGCATAGTTACAAGAGGCAAGAGGACGTACCGCATGATGGAAGCCGCAGACATCGAATAAGGATTATACTTGAAACCGTACAGGAAACGGCTTGGCTTGATAATAAATTTAATAAAGCCCGTTAGCAGTCCCACCAGATCGACAACTCTCAAATACTGATCTTAAGTTTCTTAGAAACAAATTCAACATCCCAAGATTCCGTGGTGTGTTTATGTGGGATACAATACCAAAGGCTATGTGGAAAACTGGTGAAAGTGGTATAGTGAATTTAAATGTTTCTCGAGGTCCCAGCAGCTTCTGCGTGTCATGTGTTATGAAAAATACGAATCCCGTCTACTCTTTCGACTCAGTGGGTGACCTGCAACCACCAGAAGAATTAAAACGATGCCTCACTCGCAGAAGACGTGTGTTCTACAATTTTCGGCGCTATCATAAGTTTAAAAATGCCGCTGTGGACATCTATGCATCGTGTTTCTCTTGATGTTTACAAAGAAAAGAAGAAGAAGAGGTGTATATAAGGAGGAGCCTTAAACATCCCTTCATCAGTTGAGATTCAGCTGCGATATCGTACACTTAAGCGTTAAAAGAACTCTCATTTGTATTAAGTGCAAATTACTTCCCGCCAATTGATTTGAGCATTGGTGAATGGATTATTGCAATGATTGGACTGGAATCGTACAACAGCATCCTGAATATCACGGAGATTAACAACAAACTGCATCTGGATTTTAATGGCGAAAAAGATATTGTGGAAACTGAACCGGGTGCGTACGATATCGACGATTTAAACCAAGTCATAAAACAGTCTGGAAAAGGTATTGCGCTACGTGCAAGAATCAAAACACTTAAATCTGAAATAAGGACTGTAAATGCTACGTTTTACTTTAACAGGAAGGTTCAGCAGGACGCCTACTGGGTTTCTCGTAAGGGCAGATTTTGAAGGAGAATCCTAGTAAATCAGTCAGATCAGATTGTGGACCTACTGCCCGTCAGCACAATCCGACTCGAGTATAACACTACAATGAACTCCTATCTCAACGACAGTCTCATTCATACTATTTACGCATTCTTCCCCTCAGTTGTCACAGGTTATAACATTGCTGAGACACCTACCAATGCAATATCCCTTCCAGTGACAATTCAGACATTGGACTATTTGGAGTTGCTTATTGTGGACCAGAATAGTCAACTTGTTGACTTTCGTGGTGAGGAAATCATTGTACGATTACATATAAGGCAGGATGGGCATACGGTATGAAACCGGTGTACGCGATACACAGCACGTAACTTCGCTGCCGATTTGCAAGGTGATAAATCTGGCAAACTACGAGTTTCTTAAACCAGTTGGCTTGAAACTTCGCACTGACGCCTTCACTCAATATAACCAGTCCAGTAAAGTATGATGAGAGAATTACACATCAGGAATGCTTCTCGCCTAAGCCTTACACCTCAACCACATTTAACAAGAATGATGAAATTAGGATTATCATTCAGCTTCCATGCAAGTGTTTCATATACAGGGTTATTACAAATGATTGAAGCGATTTCACAGCTCTACAAAAACTTTATTATTTGAGATATTTTCACAATGCTTTGCACACACATACAAAAACTCAAAAAGGTTTTTTAAGGCATTCACAAAAGTTCGATATGTGCCCCTTTAGTGATTCAGCAGACATCAAGCCGATAATCAAGTTCCTGCCACACTCGGCGCAGCATGTCCCCATCAATGAGTTCGAAAGCATCGTTGATGCGAGCTCGCAGTTCTGGCACGTTTCTTGGTAGAGGAGGTTTAAACACTGAGTCTTTCACATAACCCCACAGAAAGAAATCGCATGGGGTTAAGTCGGGAGAGCGTGGAGGCCATGACATGAATTGCTGATCATGATCTCCACCACGACCGATCCATCGGTTTTCCAACCTCCTGTTTAAGAAATGCCGAACATCATGATGGAAGTGCGGTGGAGCACCATCCTGTTGAAAGATGAAGTCGACGCTGTCGGTCTCCAGTTGTGGCATGAGCCAATTTTCCAGCATGTCCAGATACACGTGTCCTGTAACGTTTTTTTCGAAGAAAAAAAAGGGGCCGTAAACTTTAAACCGTGAGATTGCACAAAACACGTTAACTTTTGGTGAATTGCGAATTTGCTGCACGAATTCGTGAGGATTCTCTACCGCCCATATTCGCACATTGTGTCTGTTCACTTTACCATTAAGAAAAAATGTTGCTTCATCACTGAAAACAAGTTTCGCACTGAATGCATCCTCTTCCATGAGCTGTTGCAACCGCGCCGAAAATTCAAAGCGTTTGACTTTGTCATGGGGTGTCAGGGCTTGTAGCAATTCTGCTTTAGCCTTTTCCGTAAGAGTTTCCAAACCGTCGGCCGAATGGAGTTAGTAGTTGGTGGATCTTTGTTGAACTTCGTCCTGAAGTGTCGTTGCACTGTTATGACTGACTGATGTGAGTGCATTCCAAGCACGACATACGCTTTCTCGGTTCCTGTCGCCATTTTGTCTCACTGCGCTCTCGAGCGCTCTGGCGGCAGAAACCTGAAGTGCGGCTTCAGCCGAACAAAACTTTATGAGTTTTTCTACGTATCTGTAGTGTGTCGTGACCATATGTCAATGAATGGAGCTACAGTGAATTTACGAAATCGCTTCAATCATTTGTAATAGCCCTGTATTTGGAGGGGTTATTGGAGAAAACCAACTGAAGAGATACAGTGGGATCCAAGCTTACACGTAACGGTTTAGCATTCCTGTTTCAACAGATACGCTATGAACTCGATGGGTCTGAGATCGACCGTTGACGCAATGCCGGCATAACATCAACCCTTAAAGTACACGTCTCTGTATCACCCATGGATTTGAATAGTTTAGAAAATGCGAGATTATCTGGGGGATAGAATAGTTGCAGAGTACAACCAATCTACTGCATGCATACCTCTAATAATGCTTAATGGCTACACTGAGGACGTCAGGCAGATTATTATGAATGCTAAACAGAAACTTAGTCTGGTACAGAGTGCGATGGATAATAACTCATACACTCAAGGAGCTCAAGAAAGCAAGGTAATATAGAAAATGACTTTACATGAGTGTATCAGACGAGGAGCGTTTGAAGCTTTTAAAAGTCCTGAAACCCAGTACATTTCTACCACAAACATTTCGCTCGTGGGAGGTATTTGAGTACCTAGTGCAAGCGATTGCAAGCACACGAACATGCGCTATAAAAACCACTTCGCAGCTACAGACACCTAGAATCATCATACTTGCCTTCCAGAATGATAGAAGAGGGAATATAGCAAATGATTCTGTGTTCGACAACTGCAAGTTAACTAATGTCAAAGTCTACTGGAATTCAGAAATCTACCCATATAACAGTTTATACCTGCATTGGGATGGAAGTGTGTACTGTCTAGCATAGGGCATGTATGCGAGGTTTCGTGCTCCTTACTATGAAAGTGCTCCAGAAGTAGGTGGATGGTGTCTGCTCAGTCCACGGAAGTTCAAGTAGCTGTCACTGATAATCGTAATAGACTGCTCAAAACAGAATGAGATAATTAAGTCAGGGCCTATAGACGTACGAACTAAATTGGAATCTTCGACAGATTCCCCAGAACACACTATCGTGTATGATCTAGTTCTACATGACCGTGTGATCAACTACTACCCGCTCATTGCTTTTGTGCAACGAGTTGCATAAATGAACACGTACTGCGCATTATCTGTAGCATTCCAGAATGTCATCTCAAGGGGTGAAGATCATCGCAGATGCTTGGCTTTCTATGATGATGAGCGTAGACAGTTCATAGTTAAAGATGTTGCATTCGTAGCGTGTAAAGAAGACGTAGGAATAATAGAGACATTCTCAGCAAACAGTGTATCACCAAGGTCTTTCAGGTATGTGAAGTGTGCTAAGACATGGAAGAGCGCAAAATGATTAACACATTCTATCATGGAATTCACTGGAATGATCCTGGCGTACCCTACAAAGATATGGTGACGTCGCTTCAATTATGTGACCACTCACATACCATCATCTACGTGAAGGGAAAGAAGATATCAAGGATGCATCGAATCTTCAAGTTTGCTGCTACTGAAGACCTAGAATTCTATGGGTGTCCTGCTCTCCATCTACTCAAGACGAATAAAAAGAAGAAGATGGAGACGTGTGAAAATAGTGTTGCTATGTCTGCGTATGAAACCGTCAAATTACTTTTAACTTGGATGAGAAATAAATGAATTTTTACCTCACAACCTCTATGTTCTCTTTATTTCTTTCCTTTTTTTCAACTCTGTTACCGCTCAGAGAGTGTACAGTTTTAACCAGATGATGTGTCTGTGGTTTTCTTCTAGCATAGGAGATGTAATTTTAGACATGTCTGCTATGTACCTTTAGATGCGCGCACGGTCACGTGCTTCCTGCACCCATAACCCAATTCCTCCTGCCCGATAGGCGTAATTCCATTCCACCATTCTATATATTTTGTTGTCTTCCATCTTAAACTTCACTTTCTTAATGGCACTCATCTTCAACAAAGGTACTAATGTCGTCTGTGACCTGCACAGGCTTCATATATATAAGGCAATAGTGGATAGGTATATTTTAAATAACAACAACAAAGACGTATGGTGACCAATTTTGATCTTCATTTATTCAGTTCACACAAATGTGATTCTTGAGGTACAATATAATTCTTGAGGTACAATGTAGATCCTATTCCAATGCACAGATGCTTTTAACTCACACACTACAAAAGTAACACTGGTCGAGAAATTTTTTTTCTCCAGTGGCACTAGAAACTTATTTTTTAAAATCTACACTTAAAACTAAAGTGGATATACTTTCTTTATTACAACTAAATTCCACAGTTCCAGTAGCATGGATTTTACAGGAATACTGATGGACTGCGCACACTGAGAATATGATTTCAACATCCTCAATAGCAAAGGTATTTAGAATAACAACTCTGATGTGATGTGAGGTATTTAGGTATGCATACACTTAAGAACTATTCTGACCTGGATGGCTAGCGGCAGGCGGAAATCTTGAAACCTATTCCATTTACAAGGCGCACATGTTGTGTAGATATAAATATTTACAGGCTACCCATACGTTTCTTGTGAATAAATAAATAAATAAATATACAAATATTTACGCGTTTATCGTTTTTTAATATCTTTTTTGTTTCATACTTTTATTAAAAAAAATTTCTGCACACACACACACACACACACACACACACATATACACTCCTGGAAATTGAAATAAGAACACCGTGAATTCATTGTCCCAGGAAGGGGAAACTTTATTGACACATTCCTGGGGTCAGATACATCACATGATCACACTGACAGAACCACAGGCACATAGACACAGGCAACAGAGCATGCACAATGTCGGCACTAGTACAGTGTATATCCACCTTTCGCAGCAATGCAGGCTGCTATTCTCCCATGGAGACGATCGTAGAGATGCTGGATGTAGTCCTGTGGAACGGCTTGCCATGCCATTTCCACCTGGCGCCTCAGTTGGACCAGCGTTCGTGCTGGACGTGTAGACCGCGTGAGACGACGCTTCATCCAGTCCCAAACATGCTCAATGGGGGACAGATCCGGAGATCTTGCTGGCCAGGGTAGTTGACTTACACCTTCTAGAGCACGTTGGGTGGCACGGGATACATGCCGACGTGCATTGTCCTGTTGGAACAGCAAGTTCCCTTGCCGGTCTAGGAATGGTAGAACGATGGGTTCGATGACGGTTTGGATGTACCGTGCACTATTCAGTGTCCCCTCGACGATCACCAGTGGTGTACGGCCAGTGTAGGAGATCGCTCCCCACACCATGATGCCGGGTGTTGGCCCTGTGTGCCTCGGTCGTATGCAGTCCTGATTGTGGCGCTCACCTGCACGGCGCCAAACACGCATACGACCATCATTGGCACCAAGGCAGAAGCGACTCTCGTCGCTGAAGACGACACGTCTCCATTCGTCCCTCCATTCACGCCTGTCGCGACACCACTGGAGGCGGGCTGCACGATGTTGGGGCGTGAGCGGAAGACGGCCTAACGGTGTGCGGGACCGTAGCCCAGCTTCATGGAGACGGTTGCGAATGGTCCTCGCCGATACCCCAGGAGCAACAGTGTCCCTAATTTCCTGGGAAGTGGCGGTGCGGTCCCCTACGGCACTGCGTAGGATCCTACGGTCTTGGCGTGCATCCGTGCGTCGCTGCGGTCCGGTCCCAGGTCGACGGGCACGTGCACCTTCCGCCGACCACTGGCGACAACATCGATGTACTGTGGAGACCTCACGCCCCACGTGTTGAGCAATTCGGCGGTACGTCCACCCGGCCTCCCGCATGCCCACTATACACCCTCGCTCAAAGTCCGTCAACTGCACATACGGTTCACGTCCACGCTGTCGCGGCATGCTACCAGTGTTAAAGACTGCGATGGAGCTCCGTATGCCACGGCAAACTGGCTGACACTGACGGCGGCGGTGCACAAATGCTGCGCAGCTAGCGCCATTCGACGGCCAACACCGCGGTTCCTGGTGTGTCCGCTGTGCCGTGCGTGTGATCATTGCTTGTACAGCCCTCTCGCAGTGTCCGGAGCAAGTATGGTGGGTCTGACACACCGGTGTCAATGTGTTCTTTTTTCCATTTCCAGGAGTGTATATTCTTTTTAATCCTTTTTTATCACATGTGCTCTATGTGTGTATGTATATACATGCATACATGGTACACATGAATATTTACATGACACACATTACTACACACACACACACACACACACACACACACACACACACACAGCACAGTGTACACCTCGTGTCTTCTCGATCGAATAATAGTCTGCTGTACCACATGCTGCGCCTGCGGTGCAGAACCGAGAACACTGCTGTGCGGGAACCTCACATAGTCTTCGATAGGGAGGGCTCTCTATGCCATACGACGCTCACCCTTCGCCAGCCTCTGGGTGGCACCTTCCAATGTGCAATATGCATACATTTCTGTCGCAGACCTACAAACTCCTCAGGGGGCAGTCCATTCGCCTCGTCCTTCATAAAGCCGATAGCCTTCCTGTACGGTGGAACAATTCCATAAGGAAACTTCAGGCAGATTAAAACTGTGTGACGGACCAAGACCCTAACTCGGGACCTTTCCCTTTCGTGGGCAAGTTCTCTACCATCTGAGCTACCCAAGCACGACTCATACACCCTCCTCACAGCTTCACTTCTGCCAGTACCTCGTCTCCTACCTTCCAAACTTCACAGATGTTTTATATCAGCGCACATTCGACTGCAGAGTGAAAATCTCTTTCTGGAAACACCTCCCAGGCTGTGGGTAAGCCATGCCTCCAAAATATCCTTTCTCCAAGAGTGCTAGTTCTGCAATGTTTGCAGAAGAGCTTCTGTGAATTTTGGGAGGTAGGAGACGAGGTACTGGTAGAAGTGAATCTGTGACAACGGAGCGCGAGTCGTGCTTGGGTAGTTTAGATGGTAGAGCACTGGCGCGCATAAGGTAAAGGTCCCGAGTTCGAGTCTGAGTCTGACGTACAGTTTTAATCTGCCAGGAAGTTTCATATCAGCGCACACTGCGCTGCAGAGTGAAAATCTCATTCTCTAATATTAGGAATAACGGCTATGTGTGACATATCGAATTGATTACAGTGATACCTCTTCACTCCTTATGGATCGCAGTTCTACAACCAGTAGATGAAGCTACCTGTATCCATACAAGGGAATTTACGATCTGCAAACTCATCATGAAAGCGGTACATGTGGAATTTGGATAGGTCTAGTATGCATATCCCAACATTAATAGGTTTCGGAAACTCTACTACAGTCTTCGCCGTCTTCTCACCAACAAACTTCTTATTGAATATAGTGACACGCTTAGAATTTGGTCTGGCAATGCAGTTCTTGCACCATAATGCCCATCTGATTCTGTTCTAATCAAAATTTCACGTCGTTACCTCAAATTCTCCATTGTTCTACCGAAAACTGAATTATTCATTGATTTGTATAAATCTTTCTCAAAGCCACACGTCGCGGAAGCCCTCTGTCTCGTATTCAAATCAATATACTCCTTCATCCAGGGGGACTGCTGGAAGGAGATAACTCGGGTGATTCTAACCAGCTCCAAACCCAAGCTGAGACACTGCTGGAGATAACGATATTGAGTAATGTATCTCCACTTATTCCCCAGTATTGTCACCAGTTTTCGTGTGGTGGCCCGTCGTGGAACTAGTTGCTCTGTACACGGTTGCTCTCAAGATGAATACTTAAATGTGAATATTATGTGTGGCGAACAAGAAATACGTTTTTCATATTAGGTGCATTGTGCTGCCACCTACTGCAGGTACTCCACATCAGGGACATCAGTAGTCATCGTGAGAGAACAGAATGGGGCGCTCTGTGGAATTCACGGACTTCGAACATTGTCAGGTGATTGGGTGTCACTTGTGTCATACGTCTGTACGCGAGATTTCCACACTCCTAAACATCCCTAGGTCCACTGTTTCCGATGTGACGGTGAGATGTAAGTGTGAAGGGACGCGTACAGCACAAAAGCGCACACGTCGACCTCGTCTGATGACTGACAGAGACTGCCGACAGTTCGAAAGGGTCGTAATGTGTAATAGGCAGACATCTATCCGGACCACCACACAATAATTCCAAACTGCATCAGGATCCACTGCAAGTACTATGACAGTTAGGCGGGAGGAGAAAAAACTTGGATTTCATGGTCGATCTGCTGCTCATAAGCCACACATCACGCCAGTAAATGCCAAACGACACCTCGCTAGGTGTACGGAGCGTAAAAATTGGACGATTGAACAGTGGGAAAACGTTGTATTAAATGACGAATCACGGTGCACAATGTGGTATCCGATGGCAGGATTTGGGTATGACGAATGCCCGGTGAACGTTATCTGCCAACAGTAAAATTCAGACGCGGTGATGTCATGGTGTGGTCATGTTTTTTATGGAGGGGGCTTGCACCCCTTGTTGTTGTGCGTGGCACTATGACAGCACAGGCCTACGTTGATGGTTTAAGCACCTTCTTGCTTCCCACCGTTGAAGATCAATTCGGGAATAGCTGTAGCATCTTGAAACACGATCGAGCACCTGTTACTAATGCACGGCCTGTGGCGGAGTGGTTACACTACAATAACATCACTGTAATAGACTGGCCTGCACAGAGCCCTGACCTGAATCCTACAGAACACCTTTGGGATGTATCACCGACCAACTTCGATACATCTCCTCAGTGCAGCACTAGATGAAGAATGGCCTGCCAGTCCCCAAGAAACCTTCCAACACCTGATTGGACATGTCCCAGCGAGAGTGGAAGCTGTCATCAAGGCTAAGTATTGGCCAACACCATTCCAGCATTAGCAATGGAGGGCGTGACGAAGTTGTAAGTCATTTTCAGCCCGGTGTCCTGAAAATTTTGAGCACATAGTTTACGTATGTGATGCAATGTTGGCACCTGATTTCTTCACAAATCTGTCCATCGCAATCGTGGACATGAATGGGAATTATGTCACTCCCCCTACTACACATATTTCAACCCTATTTCTGACGTTTCTGTGATTGAGATCAGAACTACGACACTCAGTGTTGACATCATGTAGTTTTCTTATGGTTGGCCGAGGAAAACCTTTCAGGGAGACCGCCGCTCAGAATCGGCACGAATATGCTGTAGGAGTTGGGATAAAGGGTGCCAAAGAAACTAGCCCTTGCTTTGGGATGTTGATCGCCACACACTTCGCGGCCGATTAAGATAGTTCACAGTGCGATGAGCAACACAATGAAGTTCTTGGCAACATTCCACATTGCTGACACCTTCGTGCCACCCACCACCCTCCCCAGGGTGATTCAACCATACTTTAACGACATCGTGGAGCTTCAACTCCACTGAACGTGAAATTAAGTCAGATTATTCGAATTAATGCGAAATGCAAGAGATGTCGTTTTCAAATGATGTTTAGGTGTTTTTAACAACACTGGTGCACTGTTTAACTTGTCATATAATTTGCAAAAATGCTTTTCTTTTTTTTTTTAAATGAGCTACGTAAAGAAGCATGATACGTGCAAAACTCTTACTCTAAGAGACGATATAAATTGTAAAGTAAGCTTCGTTATGTATCATTATTCACAGTACTTATCAGTTTCGCGAAAAATAGCAGCTACTATCGGTAAGTAATCATTTGACTAAATAAAATTATATACACGTGCTACTGCTACACGGCACTTACTTTTCATTCTCTGCCAGTACCTCATTGTAATCATGTCATGCAAGTTTTATTTGCAGTTTCTCTGTAATTAACACGCAGCGGTTTGCGGCAGTAAGTTTTCCCTTCGGAAACGCTGCGGAGACCAAAGACCTCTTTGTGCTTCCCTTCAACAGTCAGCCTCCATTCACGTACTCCTACCGCTTGCATATTCGTTTTTAAGGACTTCGTGGCTTAGACTTTTTCAGCCGAATGAGTACTATGCTATTTTATTAGCTACGGTATGGGGAACATGCAGCAAAGAACAGTTACCTCCCGCAGCTATGAAGATCTTTGCGCATGTCTGCATTCAGCACTGACTATCAGCTGCCACATCAGTTTATAAGAATCCATAGGTAGGTGACGTAACAGTCAAAGTATTCAGAAAACATTCAGTAAGTCGTCAGAAGTTTCCCTGATAGTCAAGTTAATGTTGCTTTCCGAATCATGTTCAATATAAAATGGTGTAATGCTTCAGATAGTACTTTTATAGTAATTACACTTCAAATTTTCCCATACGAATACTGAGATAGGCCAAAAGTCAGTTTGTGTGAAACTATGACCATCAAAATTTAGATCAAACTGCAAGAACGCGAAGAAAGGGAGAACGACTGTTGTCTTCGCTAACTTCTATGAAAATCCGTATTGTTATTTTAGATTCTCTTTGTTTAATCTGTGCTGCAGACAGAAAATCTCATACGTAAGGCACTTCCGCTTTTAGATATTCACTCTTCTTGACACAGCATCAGCAGCAATTATATTGTTATCATTGCTAATAGATGACAGCAACATTTGATGATTCGAATGGTATGGGTCCACAGTGACTGTTTTCAATGATGATACTGGTATCATATTCCCTGACATATTCCTATACTAATCATGCCATTGGTTTAATTATTTTACAGTTAGTGATACCAATATAATGTTAGAAGACAGTAATAGCCACCATCAACGTTAATGATTTCTCCTCCACAGCGACTTAATAATTGATTTCATACTGTTAATGCCAGGGTGTACTGGTGCAATGAATAGTTAAATGCAGGCTTCAGTCTCGAGGAACAGAGAAAATTGTGGTTATCGCCTAGAGCTTGGTGTCACTTCTGCCAAACCGACATAATATATTACAATTATCATCTGATTTTCAGGGAAGAGTACATTTATTTGCCTCTAACAAGAGATTTTACACATTCTACAGGCTGACAAATGAAAAATTAAGTATCTATATATCACCTCCGCAATGATGTTATTGTCTGCATTTACAATGGCATAAAGACACAAAATGAAAATTACATTTGTCATGTGTAGCTGTAATACATATCCAACTGTTGTTTAATCAGATGTGTACTTAAAAATCGTAGCTGCAATAGTTCACGAAATAAGTAATTGCTGTAAATAATATTACTCAACACAACTTGCTTCACACTTTACGTCGCCAGTTACAGTACCGTTTTTGCCCATATAATGCTTCTTCATGCCTCTCCTTCGATAAATACTAATTTTCATGATTTGTGACAGATTAAACATTGTTAACTTTGCGGTTAAACTGTGCACCGCTGTTTGCAAAACACACATCAAGAACAAATTGCAAATGAAATGTCTTGTATTTGGCACCAGTTTGATTAATCTGCCTTAACGAACATAGTTCTCAATTCATGAACTGCTAACGAAACAAAAATGACAACAGAGTTGATTGTTGTAATTACATCAATGCTGCTAGTTACTACACAATAAACAGTGCCCTTGACTCTGCCACTAAAATGACAGTCACTACACACATTCTGCATTTTGCAGCTACGTGAGTAATCAGCTCACTGCACTCCTCCTTCCAGTGTTCCGAGGCATGCCGACTTGTTTGAAGACGTAGGCGCTGCACTCTGATTCATGTGTGTTTCATATGGATTGGCGCTATGAGTTATTAAGGAAGGGGAGCTGTTGAAGCCCATTTCACACACAGAAAGACAAATTTTCGTAAATCACTTGTACTGCATTAAAAAGAAATACGTTCATTAAGTGGTATCCAGAAAATGTTGGCGTTTCAACAATATAATCTAGATCAAGTTCAGGACATTACCTAAATTCCTAAGATATTTATTTGTAATTTTATGTATTAATGCGAACAATTCTTGCATAATAAGTGTCAGTGCGTCTAAAAATTTAATTTTCTGTGTACTACAGAGTATATTAACGTAACCGATACCTCCCTAGTTGTGTGCTGTTGCAAGTCTCACATTAGATTCAAATCTCGCAGGAAAACTATAAATTCTTATTTTTCTCCTTCCTCTGCTGTAATAGTTTGAATCGACCACAAAGAAATTAAGTAAAAAAATCGTAAGGAACTCTTCAGTTTGAATAACAGTGCCCTAGAGATAAAAAAAATCAGTTTTTCAAGGTTCACAGGCACTTTTCTATCACCTATTTTCACTATTTTGTTAATGGTGGAGCTCCAACAAAGGAAACAATGGATGTTTAACAGACAGAATAATCATACTTAAGTATCGGTCTCCAGAGCAACAGTAGAATATCCATGCAGAAAAACTGGGAAGAAGAAGGCAATAAAGCACATATAAACCTGCCTCCAGAATTTAGGAGACATCGGTAGAGGGTGAGGGGTCTGGGGAGGGGTAAACTATGGGATGCTAGACTGCAACATTTGTTTTCCACCTTCACAGTGGGGTGACAGTGTGCTGCGAAGAAAGCTTATGTCGTAGGCTGAAAGATGCAAGCTTAGAACATTTTGGCTTCATGAGTAAGTGACTATGGATACTATCTGAAAATACTAGAACCTTCTGCCCATCTGTGTCGCCACATTACATTTTGATAATTTTCGTGTGATTATTCTGGTAGCCTGAGAGTTTCGTTAGTATGATACCATTAAAGACTCTGCTTTGTTTCTTAGCACTGCCTAGAAAATTAGTGGGATGCTAAGTTTGTTATACTTATTGTTATTTTGGGTTTCCTATGTCTGAAGCTTACTAAAGTTGAAAAACTCCTCAACATAAATTCTTTTCGCTTATATCGAAGAAACTTCAGCATTGGTTATACTGTAACCATGATGATGGTGGTGGTGCGTTTGGGCTTATGGGTGCTCAACATCGAGGTCATCAGCGCCCTGACACACATTAAAAGGAACGAATGTGGACAGACCTAATAAAACTGAAGCACACACTCAAAGAAAGCAGGAAAAGAAAGAAAATGCTACATAAGAAAGTAAAACCTAAGGAAGAGGAAAACATAGCTACAAGAATGCCACAGGAAATTGTCATTGGTTGGCCACTCACATAAAATATGGGAGAGCTTGTCACACAGTGAGCAAATTAAAATCCTCTCCCTAAAATCTTTGTAAAACATTTGACATGGCACAGAACTTTAAAACTTTAACCACATTCGTCCGAGTGTTACCTAAAAGAGATGGCAGGTCCGCTGGCAAGTCAGCCGCGGCCCGCTGGTCAGAAAATAAAACGCAATCCAATAAAACGTAACCATGATGAGCAGATTACAGTTGTTGTTCAGTTTTGCTTAAAGATGACTTATTTTAGACATTTCGGTTAGTGCTTGGTATTCCTTTTCCCATATTCTGAAGGCAACTGCTCCTTTCATCTTAACAGAAATTAGAATCGAACTTGTACTGCAATCATCGGCTGGACTCATTTTCTCCATGGCTTCTTAAGCCTGCTTCATTGGCTGTTCTCACAATGGAGCTTTATATACTTTACAGTTTACAAAGTCTCTCTGTAGATATTCATGTTTTACAATGAATGTTGCAATGAATAGTGTGCCATGACAGCATTCTTGAGATAAACGTTTTATAAATATTAAACATTTGACACAGATGTTGCCAACTCATAGCGTTTGTAACATAACCACTGGAGACAGTCAAAAAATGTGATTTTCTTCTTTTAGATGTCACCATGCTTGAAGACAGAAAAACAAAAATAATCTTAGTAGCATCACATTTATGATATTTAGCTTGCACGCCGTGTATCAGAGCATTATTAGTAACTCTGCTGTAGTTGCCTCTGAGCACTATAGGACTTAAATGCTGAGGTCATCAGTCCCCTAGAACTTAGAACTACTTAAACCTAACTAACCTAAGGACAACATACACATCCATGCCCGAGGCAGGATTCGAACCTGCGACTGTAGCCGTCTGCTGTTGTGTCTACACATAGTTACAGAAATTAGAATAAATGTCATCGACATACCTCTGTGGTATTCCAGTCTGCAGGAAGTGCACCTTTCAGATGAAAATTGTAGGAATTACTGTGTCGCTCAAGGAAGACCTTAACTGGTGACAGGAGTACTTCCCATGAGTAGTATAAATGAAATTGGGCAACTGGTTACATCCTAGATGGCAAAAGCAGTAGGGAGATAGTGGGCTCAGTGCAATTTTGACAAAAAAATGGATACACCAGTTACACCCATCACTGACCACCCCTGACCCCAACCGTGACCCCGCCCACCCCAGCTGCATGGGTGCCCCATCCCTATCCTCCATCCTTCCCCCCAATCTGATCTATTCTCGGATATTTTGAATTTTGGTGGCAATTTCTTTGTCCCAGGGCTCTACTCACATCCCACCCCCACCCCCACATAGGAATAGGTGGGACAAGGGCTCAGCCTGTGGTGGATAGGATGGACATATGTCTTTGTTTAGACAGTCTTTATTTAATCAATCTGAGGCAGTGCCTCCATCAGGTGTGTTCACTCCTGACCTAGCACACAGCACCGCCACCAGAGAGAGCAGTCGGCTCTCCCATGACGAAATCCAAGATGATAGTCTGCAGGTTAAATGTGGCAGGGAAAGGACTCAGCCTGTTCTGGGCTGCTGGAGAGAGGGAGGAGTGTACTTCATTTGTTTATGGCTCAATTTATTTAGGGACTGATTTCAGGTACTTCATTTATAACGCTGATACAGAACATTCACCCTGATGTGCTCGAGATCGCAGTAAACAGACCACAGACGTACAAACTGCTTATAAATAATGCAGTACACTGATGTGCAGGGACACAAACAACTCGTATATTACTGAAATAATTCAGTAAATAGCATACAGGCTTACTAACTACTCGTAGATTGCCACTTAAACACCCAACAGTAATGCAGCACACAAACACTCAGTGCACATAAATAGTGCAACGTATCAGCTATCCAAAGCCTGTTCTTCCTTGGCGGAAAGCCCAAGTGCACCCCCCTAACGCAATTAAACCATAAGAGGCTCTTTAAATTGATGAAAATTAAAAATGGCGATGCCCTTGCTGGGACTCGAAATCTTGTGCTCCTTGATGAAAAACCTAGTGCACACCCTAACGCATGGAACCTGCCCATATGCGGGAGAGGAAGGTTAGGTTAGTGTACTTTACTTAAATTTTTCACAAAACTGACGTAAACTGCGATCCTAATTACGTAATTAAAGATTTGCCCTAATTACCCAACTATACACATAGCGCTGCTCAAGGACGGAATAAAATCGCAATGCAGCGCAAAAACTGATGATACCATACATCTGGTGTTGTATTGCTGTCAAAAAATTTCGTAATACCACTCGAAATTGACCCAAAAAGGATCCTATTTACGTAATTAATCACAAAGATCAGGCCAAATGACACAACTGTATACATAGCACTACAGAAGGATTGCAAAAAGTGCAATATGTAATAAAATCTGACGATACCATATAACTGGTGTTACTCTGCTGGGAAAAAAATTCGCAATACCACTCGAAACCAGCGACAGAAACACTCAAACGCTACCCTACACCTACAAGCTGGAGGGAAAAGGGCTGGAGTGTAAGGTACTATCTTTATTCTTTTTGGTGGGAAATAGGTTCAACTCACGAGATGCTGGTGTTGGACAAATAGGAGTTTTAAAAGTGTGTTACCTGTAAGCATACAGTATCTAATGCTGTTTGACACTGGGGTTCGCTACAGATGCCTACAAAAAATCGCCCTACAACGCAGCTAACTGAAGCCAATACACAGAATCACAGTTGATGGATAAAATCTGTCATAGTTCTAACTACACTTCGAAATTGTCAAGATAGAACCGGCACTTTTAACGAATGGGTCATAATGCAGCACATGTTCTGGGGAAAATCGTCATCCTAAAGGTTGCATAGTGGTTGGTAGTTGAACATGCATTCTCCTTCATGTACAACCACAAACTGCCAAAAACAGAGACCCTCTCCCCTCCCTCCCTCCCTCCAACAACTTGCAGGATGGATGGATGGATGGAGAGAAGGAGCTACTCCACTGACAGCCTTGTGGTTTGTGATGGGCACTGTCCCCCTTGAGGCGACGGTCCTTCACGAACACAAAAGCAGGTATAGTTAACTAAACAATAGGAGATAAAGGACGGCTGTCCCACATGCATCTTGGTCATGTAAAGTATAGTGACGTAGAGACCTCTAGTGGTTAGGTGGTGCACCTGCAGTGATGAGCTGTCACAGACTAGACAGGTCCCCAACGCCTCCAATAGGCCTATCGTTCTGCTTTGGAAAACACTTTTGTTTAGTATCATTAGGGCACGCCAGATTGGACCGAGGGAGAGCCGAATTCTCATATGGAAACCACCCACCATTCTGCGCTGGACGATTTAATGTCAACTCGACTCCTATAATAAAGCAACTTAAAAAAAAGAAGAAATTCGTCACGATAATAAATGTCCTCTTTCCATGAAAATAGACAAAGTCCATTTGCATTTAGATTTACGAGAAAAATCGGTACAGTTTTTTACGTTCGACTGCACTGGCATGTCATTATTTTGTAATGTCCAGTGAAGTGTACCGCCACTGATCACAAATGATCAGCAGAGACATACTCACCCTCCGTAAAAGCAGGAAAAAAAACTTCGACTACCTTGATGTGAAAACTACCAATCATTGCAGAATTTACTCGTTATTTCGAAATTAAATTGATCATGAGAGTCACTTTACATGGTGAGTATTATTATTATTATTATTATTTTTTTTTTTTTTTTTTGTAGTCGGATCACACTCACCATGTTGGTCAATTGGGAATACGTGGAGAGTACATGATGTTCTTTTTGAGGAACACTATTGAGACAGGACATCTGAAGCTGCCAAAAGAGGGATTATAAAGTGCACAAAATACAGTTCGCATAAGGACCATGCAACTAAAAATACAGTCATCGAGACTACGTTACCATCACCCTGCATAAAAAGCGGTCTTGAGTCTATAGGTACACACATGATAGTGTAACGTTTTCTGGTACAAATGCTGTCCGCAAATTGGAATCAAGTCTATCCATTCAACCACTTACTTGCGTTGGAGCCTGTAGAGACATGGTTTAATGTTTACAGCCACTTGTGAATCATATTCACGGCACTCTCATATCTGGAGATGACTCATTTTTTGTGTCTCAGCTTGCATTCATGTGTATCAATCAAACATACATGGCGATCCTATTAAATATACTGGTATTGGTTCATTGTAGCATGTGGTTCATGATCGAAGTCACTTACACAGACCACTGTAAAGTTTCATTACCTGTACTGTAGGATAACCATATACAAGAGACTATCAATCACATGAGAGGGTTCCTGTATTGCTTCATCAACAACAGTTTAAGATATTGAATTTTTTCGGTTATAACACATCCCATCAGTGTACACTGCCATACACATTGTTTTTTCTACCATGACTTAGGGACCCGTGTCAGCTGCTGCTAAACCGACATTAACACTCTTCAATCCTCTGGTTCTCACAGAAAACTGAACATCGCATGGCATAAACTGTACAGCTACAACACCACAGGCTGGTAGAAATAAAACACAGATGCGATGTTTCTCTTGACAAAAATTTGGAAGACATCGCAACATATGGAAACTGGAAGAGTCTGCGGTGTTGTAGAGCGTTTCTAACAACTATTCGAAACTGTAGCTGATGTTTCGTTGCTCCGCTTCGAAAAGCATAGTTCCTTCATATTGCAGCCATGCACATGATTACCGTTACAGTGTTGACCATCGCTGTAAGGTGCTGTTCACAACAAACGTCAGGTAGCACAAATAACAGGAGGTATTGTTATCTTATTGGTGAAAATAAAAAATAACGATAGAAATAAAAACGTGTACAATATTGCAGCACATAGAAATAGAATGATTCTGTAGGAATGTGGAACGCTTCCAAACAATTATATTAAGGTGATGACCACTACATTTAATCCCATGTTCCATAGCGACCAGTAGCACATATCCAGTGTTCCATCAAGGTTCCCTCCATCTCAACGGACTGGTGTCAGTCAATCATTATGCAGTAATGAACAGCATACCCATTAGACAGTCGGGATGAGAGAAACTCCATTGATATGGAGCAATGTACTGTAATACACGATGCAGTTGATAGCGAGATCAATTTTAGCAATTTTACCCAGAAGTCGGAGGGAGTAATATACACCACATTCTGCAACCTGTTTAGAAACAGAGTGAGCTGAATTATTACTATAGTAGCATGTTTTGACCACTTGGTGGAAGTGGGAACATGTTCTCGTAGCTCCACCACCAAATCCACTGTTTTTCTGATCGGACGACGTTGTAGAGCACTGTACTCGATTGAATCCAGTCGCCTCCGCCAGCATATCCCTCATCTATAGTGCGTTCGCTCTGTTTTCTGTATGTCTGTGAGCTTGCAAGTGTCGTGGATGGCTCCCAGGACCCACAGGAGACCCAACTTAGCGTTCGAGTGTAAATCTGCAGTGCATTATATCGAGAACGATGTTGGGATGCAGATCCACAATATGCCACTTCTGGGACGGAGTCTGAATGTGAATCCACCACGCGCAATGTACGGAGCGATGTTGGGATGCTGATCCACAATATACCACATCTGAGTTAGCGTTCGAGTGCGAACTGCCACGCACTAAATCTGGACCGATGCTTGGAGGTGGATCCACAACACGTCACATCAGGGATAGGGCTTGCAGTTGGATGAACCACGCGTTACATCCGAGAACGTGTTCTATGTTCGATGTTGGGTCCACCAGTGAGAGAACTGGGTCCTGGAAGCCATCTGTGACACATGCACATACACAAACATACAGAAAACAGAGCAAATACACTGCAAATGTAAAATATGTGGTTGGAGGCGACTGGATGCTATCGAGTACAATACTATACTACATCTCCCGCTAAGCAAAATAGTGGATTTGCGCTAAGTGTTGGCAGTTCTACTATATTTAAAAGCGGCTTTAGAACACGGAATGAGAGCATATGTCATGACCACATGGGTAGAAGTGACATACCTGTATATTTAACATGATTGCTACAAATGTTTGGTTGATAGACATGAATGCACCCTGAGACACAAAATATGAATCATTTCGCGAAATGAGAGTGCTATGATCATGTTTCACCAGTGGCTGTAATCATTAAGAGATATCTCTACAGGATCCAACGCAAGTAAGTGGTTCGACGGATAGACTTGGTTACAAATTGCGAACAGCATTTCTACCAGAAAGCGTTACACTATCATTTGTGTACCTATAGACTCAAGACCGTTTTGTATGCAGGGACACGGTAACATAGTAGCAACCATGATGTTTTTAATAGCACGGTCCTTACGCAAAATGTTTGATGTGGGCTGTAGAATCCCTTTGTGGTCAGCTGCAGATCTCATGTCTCAATAGTGTTCCTCGAAAAGAACATCGTGATTCCTCCATAGATTCCCAATTGACCTACCTGGTGAAAGTAATAAGACTACAGTTAAAAAAAACCATGCAAAGTGTCTCTCAGGATCAAATTAATTTCGAAATAACGAGGACATCTGCGGTGATCTGTAGTTTTCGCATCAAAATAGTAAATCTTCTTTTTTCCTGATTTTACGTGGTGTGGGTATGACACTGCTGATCATTTGTGTTCGGCGTCGGTACACTTCACTGTATGTTACAAAATAATGGGAAGCGAGTGCAGTCAAACGTAAAAAGACTATACAGATTTTTCTCATAAAAGTAGATGAAAATGGACTTTGTCACTTTTCATGGGAAGAGGACATTTTGTATCGTCACGGTTGTTTTTTTTTTCCTTTTCTAAAAGTTTCTTTACTATGGGAGTCGAGTTGATATTAAACAGTCCAGCGCAGAACGGTGGGTGACTTCTCTATGAGACCGCAGGTCTCCCTCGGTCCAATCTGGAGCGTGCTACGCGACGCTAAACAAAAATATTTTCCATCGCAGTAAGAAATGCTTACTGGACGCAGTGGGGACCTACTTAGTTTGTGACAGCTCGTCACCACAGGTGCGCCATGCAACCATTATGGACGGCTGTATCACTATACTTTAGACGACAAAGATCCATTTGGGATTATTATTATTATTATTATTGTGGTCTTCAGTCCTGAGACTGGTTTGATGCAGCTCTCCATGCTACTCTATCCTGTGCAAGCTTCTTCATCTCCCAGTACCTACTGCAACCTATATCCTTCTGAATCTGCTTGGTGTATTCATCTCTTGGTCTCCCTCTACGATTTTTACCCTCCACGCCGTCCTCCAATACTAAATTGGTGATTCCTTGATGCGTCAGAACATGTCCTACCAACCGATCCCTTTCTCTAGTCACGTTGTGCCACAAACTCCTCCCCAATCCTATTCAGTACCTCCTTATTGGTTATGTGATCTACCCATCTAATCTTCAGCATTCTTCTGTAGCACCACATTTCGAAAGCTTCTATTCTCTTCTTGTCCGAACTAGTTATCGTCCATGTTTCACTTCCATACATGGCTACACTCCATACATATACTTTCAGAAACGACTTCCTGACACTTAAATCAATACTCAATGTTAACAAATTTCTCTTCTTAAGAAACACTTTCCTTGACATTGCCAGTCTACATTTTATATCCTCTGTACTTCGACCATCATCAGTTATTTTGCTCCCCAAATAGCAAAACCCCTTTACTATTTTAAGTGTCTCATTTCCTAATCTAATTCCCTCAGCATCACCCGACTTAATTCGACTTCATTCCATTATCCTCGTTTTGCTTTTGTTGATGTTCATCCTATATCCTCCTTTCAAGACACTATCCATTCCGTTCAACTCCTCTTCCAAGTCCTTTGCTGTCTCTGACAGAATTACAATGTCATCGGCGAACCTCAAAGTTTTTATTTCTTCTCCATGAATTTTAATACCTATTCCCAATTTTTCTTTTGTTTCCTTTACTGCTTGCTCAATATACAGATTGAATAACATTGGGGAGAGGCTACAACCCTGTCTCACTCCCTTCCCAACCACTGCTTCCCTTTCATGCCCCTCAACTCTTATTACTGCCATTAGGTTTCTATGCAAATAGTAAATAGCCTTTCGCTCCCTATACTTTACCCCTGACACCTTCAGAATTTGAAAGATAGTGTTCCAGTCAACATTGTCAAAAGCTTTCTCTAAGTCTACAAATGCTAGAAACGTAGGTTTGCCTTTCCTTAATCTAGCTTCTAAGATAAGTCGTAGGATCAGTATTTCCTCACGTGTTCCAATATTTCTACGGAATCCAAGCTGATCTTCCCCAAGGTCGGCTTCTACTAGTTTTTCCATTCGTCTGTGAAGAATTCGCGTTAGTATTTTGCACCTGTGACTTATTAAACTGATAGTTCGGTAACTTTCACATCTGTCAACAACTGCTTTCTTTGGGATTGGAATTATTACATTCTTCTTGAAGTCTGAGGTTATTTCGCCTGTCTCAAACATCTTATTCACCAGATGGTAGAGTTTTGTCAGGACTGGCTCTCCCAAGGCCGTCAGTAGTTCTAATGGAATGTTCTCTACTCCTGGGGCCTTGTTTAGACTCAGGTCTAGATGGCCATTCTTCTATCTCCTATTGTTTAGTTAACTATACTTGCATTTGTGTTGGTGAAGGACCATCAACTCAAGGGGTACAGAGCTCATCATGTACCACGAGGCTGTTGGTGGAGTTGCTCCCTCCCTCCTCCCATCCATCCATCCTGTAGGGTTTCGATTTTCGGCAGTTTCTGATTGTACATGGAGGAGAACGCACGTTCAACTACCATCCCTCTGCAGCCTTTAGAACGACGATTAACCCAGGAACATGTGCTGCATTGTGACCCATTCGTTACGAGTGCTGGTTTTTTCATGACAATTTCGAAGTTTAATTAGAACTGTGACGAATTTTTTCCATCATCTGTGATTGCATTTATTCGCCTTCCTTAGCTGGGTTGTAGGGTGAATTTTTGTAGGCGTCTATAGCGAACTACAATGTCAAACGGCGATAGATGCTGTTTGCTTACAAGTAATATACTTTTTAAACTCCTCTCTGCCCAATACCAGCATCTCTCCACTTGAGCTTACGAGTATTTATGGCCAAAACGAATAAAGATAGTACCTTACTCCCCAGCTTTTTTCTGGCCAGCTTGTAGGTGCATGGTACCGTTTGAGTGTTCCTGTCGCTGATTTCGAATGGTATTGCGAAATTTTTTCCCAGCAGGATAACACCAGTTGTATGGTATCGTCAGTTATTGCACTGTATTCCGATTTTATGCCATCCTTGTGCCGCGCTATGCATATTGTTGTGCAATTACGACCGATCTTTGTGATTAGTTACGTATTTAGGATCGCTATTTGCGTCAGTGTACCGACCAAAATAAATTATGTACACTAACCTAACCTTCCTCTCCCGTATCTGCACAGTTTCCATGTGTTATGGGGTGCACTTGGCCTTCCATCCAGGAGCACCAGGGTTCGAGTCTCGGAAAGGTCACCAGCATTTATAATTTCCCATTAATTTCAAACATCTCCTGTGGTTTAATTGTGTTAGGGGGTACACTTGGGATTTCTGCCCAGGAGGACAGCTTTCTAGTAGCTAATGTGTTCTGTACGTGCACTAAGTGTTTGTGCAATGCCTTATATCGGGTGTTTAAGCGTTGCGAGTGTGTTCGCATAGTGGTATACTTGCGTTACTTTGGTGATCTACGAGTAGTTTGCATGTCTGTATGCAGTGCACTGCATTATTTCGGTAATATACGAGTTGTTTGCTTTTCTGCACTTCAGTGTGCTGTATTATTTACAAGTAGTTTGGTGGTCTGTAGACTATTTACCATGAATTCAGGCACATCAGGGTGAGTGTTTTGTATCAGCATAATACATGAAGTATGTGGAATCAGTCCCTAAATAAATTGTTCCAAAAATAAATAAAGTACACTCCTTCCTCTCTCCAGGAGAACAGAACAGGCTGAGTCCTTTTCCCACCACATTTCCCCTCCAGACCGTCGTCTTGGATTACATCATGGTGGGATGATGGCGCACTCTGGTGGCAGTGCTGTGTACTAGGCCAGTTGGTCTCCAGACCTCGGAGTGAACACACTGGATCGAGGCACTTCTCAGACTGTTTAAGTAAAGACTCTTTAAATAAAGACATATGGCCATCCTATCGAGCACAGGCTGAGTCCTTTTCCTACCTATTACCAGGTGGGGGTGGGCTGTGGGATGTGGGCACAGAGCTGAGACAAAGAAATTCCCACCAAAATTCGAAATTCCCGGGAAAATTCAAAATATCCGAGAATAGGGTAAGTTGGGGGAGGGGGGGGGGGGCATTACACTGGGGCACACGTGCAGCTGGGAAACCTGTGACTTCATCCAGGGGCAGTGCTGGGCGTGGTCGGCGGCGGGAGTAGGCAGTGGTGGGACTGCTTACTTTATCAATTTAATTAATTTGCAAATCAATTTGATATGTTGCACCAAGGCCCCATCTTCCTACTAATATCAGAGCAATATCCTATGAAATTCACTTGATATTTTCTTGTCATTAATATTGAATAATCTGAATGAATTTCACTTGAGCTATGACAAGAGGTTATCAGTTCATGGTTCCAAATCCAAGATGGCTGAACCTGTCCTTCACTGGAATGAGAAGGGAAAGAGAAATACGGCAGCTCTTTGCTAGCTTACAGGTACAGAGGTCAATGGAAGTTCAATTTTCGTAATATGATCTTAAATCTTAAGAAATTTAGGTACATTTCTGCTACAGGCACTTTTTTTAATGGACTTGCGTCATAAGTTTGCACTAGTACAGTACATATTTCAAAAGCCTTTCTGTATTAGGATTCTGAATGCAACTCTAAACTTAAGAAAGAAATTAATTTGATACATAATATTCTCTCACATTATGTAAAACAGTCTGCCAGTGTTCAAATGGTTTACTTACTTCACGCTTGTATAAATCTGTACTCTAGGAGTTATAGATGCCAAGAATCAAGGTTTGAAGAACATTTTAGTCCAAAAAAAATTTCATTAGGTTTTTTCTTTAAGGAACTGGAATGTAATTATTTGAGAGCGCAGGATCAGATGAATATGGTGTGTGCTTGACGATTTCCCAAGGAAACTCCTGGCTGTGTTACGTGTTCTCACCTATCGCCATATCAGTACACCCAGAAATATTGTCAGAAATGATCAGCTTGGTTGTCCAGGTGTTATGATTTGGAGAGTCCCGATGTTATACAAGTGAAGCGATTTCCGCCGGCCGCGCTGGCCGAGCGGCTCTAGGCGCATCATTCCGGAACCGCGCGACTGCTATGGTCGCAAGTTCGAATCCTGCCTCGGACAAGGATGTGTGTGATGTCCTTAGGTCAGTCAGGTTTAAGTAGTTTTAAGTTCTAGGGGACTGATGGTCTCAGACGTTAAGTCCCATAGTGTTCAGAGGCATTTGAACCATTTGAAGCGACATCCAACTCTTTGAACACGGTACACTCAGTGGTCAATGTAATTGTGACACTTTTTTTTTTGGCCATCAGTCTACTGACTGGTTTGATGCGGCCCGCCACAAATTCCTTTCCTGTGCTGACCTCTTCAACTCAGAGTAGCACTTGCAACCTACGTCCTCAATTATTTGCTTGACGTATTCCAATCTCTGTCTTCCTCTACAGTTTTTGCGATCTACAGCTCCCTCTAGTACCATGGAAGTCATTCCCTCATGTCTTATCAGATGTCCTATCATCCTATCGTTTCTCCTTATCAGTGTTTTCCACATATTCCTTTCCTCTCCGATTCTGCGTAGAACCTCCTCATTCCTTACCTTATCAGTCCACCTAATTTTCAACATTCGCCTATAACACCACATCTCAAATGCTTCGATTCTCTTGTGTTCCGGTTTTCCCACAGTAAATGTTTCACTACCATACAATGCTGTACTCCAGACGTACATCCTCAGAAAATTTTTCCTCATGAGCTGTTAAGCTGATTCTGCGATAATTCTCGCACTTGTCAGCTCTTGCCGTCTTCGGAATTGTGTGGATGATGCTTTTCCGAAAGTCAGATGGTATATCGCCTGACTCATATATTCTACACACCAACGTGAATAGTCGTTTTGTTGCCACTTCCCCCAATGATTTTAGAAATTATGATGGAATGTTATCTATCCCTTCTGCCTTATCTGACCGTAAGTCCTCCAAAGCTCTTTTAAATTCCGATTCTAATACTGGATCCCCTATCTCTTCTAAATCGACTCCTGTTTCTTCTTCTATCCCATCAGACAATTCTTCACCCTCATAGAGGCTTTCAATGTATTCTTTCCACCTATCTGCTAGCTCCTCTGCATTTAACAGTGGAATTCCCGTTGCACTCTTAATGTTACCACCGTTGCTTTTAATGTGACCAAAGGTTGTTTTGACTTTCCTGTATGCTGAGTCTGTCCTTCCGACAATCATATCTTTTTCGATGTCTTCACATTTTTCCTGCAGCCATTTCGTCTTAGCTTCCCTGCACTTCCTATTTATTTCATTCCTCAGCGACTTGTATTTCTGTATTCCTGATTTTCCCGGAACATGTTTGTACTTCCTCCTTTCGTCAATCAACTGAAGTATTTCATCTGTTACCCATGGTTTCTTCGCAGCTACCTTCGTTGTACCTATGTTTTCCTTCCCAACTTCTCTGATGGCCCTTTTTAGAGATGTACATTCCTCTTCCTCTGTACTGCCTACTGCGCTATTCCTTATTGCTGTATCTAGAGCTTTAGAGAACTTCAAACGTATCTCGTCATTCCTTAGTACTTCCGTATGCCACTTCTTTGCATATTGATTATTCCTGACTTAAGTCTTGAACTTCAGCCTACTCTTCATCACTACTATATTGTGATCAGTCTATATCTGTTCCTGGGTACGCCTTACAATCCAGTATCTGATTTCGGAATCTCTGTCTGACCATGATGTAATCTAATTGAAATCTTCCCGTATCTCCTGTCGTTTTCCAAGTATACCTCCTCCTCTTGTGATTCTTGAACAGGGTATTCGGTATTACTAGCTGAAACATGTTACAGAACTCAATTAGTCTTTCTCCTCTTTCATTCCTTCCCGTACAACTGCATTCCAGTCGCCCATGACTATTAGATTTCCGTCCCCCTTTACATACTGCGTTACCCTTTCAATATCCTCATACACTTTCTCTATCTGTTCATCTTCAGCTTGCGACGTCGGGATGTATACCTGAACTACCGTTGTCGGTGTTGGTCTGCTGTCGACTCTGATTAGAACAACCTGGTCACTGAACTGTTCACAGTAACACACCCTCTGTCCTACCTTCCTATTCATAACGAATCCCACACCTGTTATAGCATTTTCTGCTTCTGATGATATTACCCGATACTCATCTGACCAGAAATCCTTGTCTTCCTTCCACTTCACTTCACTGACCCCTACTATATCTAGATTGAGCCTTTGCATTTACCTTTTCATATTTTCTAGTTTCCCTACCACGTTCAAGCTTCTGACATTCCACGCCCCGACTCGTAGAAAGTTATCCTTTCGTAGATTATTCAATCTTTTTCTCATGGTAACCTCCCCTTTGGCAGTCCGGAGATCCGAATGGGGGACTATTCCGGAATCTTTTGCCAATGGAGAGATCATCATGACACTTCTTCAACTACAGGCCACATGTCCTGTGGATACACATTACGTGTCTTTAATGCAGTGGTTTCCACTGCCTTCTGCATCCTCATGTCGTTGATCACGCTGATTCTTCCGCCTTTAGGGGCAATTTCCCACCCCTAGGACAAGAGAGTGCCCTGAACCTCTATCCGCTCCTCCGCCCTCTTTGACAAGGCCGTTGGCAGAATGAGGCTGACTTCTTATGCCGGAAGTCTTCGGCCGCCAATGCTGATTATTTATCAATATTTAATCAGTGGCGGGGATCGAACCCGGGACCGAAGACGCTACCCCTAGACCACGGGTCGTAAGGTGGCAGTATCTACATACCCTAAATGCATCGTTTTATGGTTGCATTCGGGCCTGACCTCATTTTTATGGATGACAATGTGCGACTGCACGTGGAAGAGCTCTTGCAACGAGAAGACATTTAGTGAATGGATTAGCGTGCCCATTCTTCTGACCTAAGCCCCATAAAATACTTGGGTGCGTTGAGGAGATATATTGCAGCACATACACACGCACCAAAGACTGTCCAGCAGTTGTCAACTGCGCTGGAAGTGGGATGGAACAGCCTACCAGGGGAACTCGCTACCAACTACCTGGCCAGCACAGGAACACCTTTCAGAGCACGCACTGCCGTCTGTGGTGAGCACGCACCCTATTAACGAACATGTTACGCCTCATAAATTGCGATTAGCGTAATTATTATCTTTTAATAAAAGAGCAATTTCTGTTGGTCTCACTGCGTATTTCTTTTACTTACGTTCTGTACTATACTGTAGAATTTCTATCTGTACACCGTCCTACTTTTACGGATCCATGTCACTTGGTAGTGACACATTATGCAAAAAATTACTTTGGTCCTTAAGTTTTTCACAACAGTTTACTGTAAGGGGCAGAGACTTACATTTGTCAGCATTAGAACTGGGTAGTGACATGAAGAAAGTTTCTTCCGGGAACAGGGGGTTTCATTTGAGATCACTCAGGATATTTTTCTGAAACCTACTTCCAGTATATTGAGAACGGTGAAATACGACAGTGTAATCATCTGAACTTAAGTGGAATTACCACATAAAACAAATCTTAGCAAAAACATATGATGATAATGTTTGGATTGTCGGGCGCTCAACTGCTCGATCATCAGCGACCGTACAAAATCCCAACTTTTACAGAGCACAATTTTTCACGTAATCCAATCGAGCCACTGTCACGAATGATGATGATGATGATGAAATGATGAGGACAACACAAACACTCGCTTCCCGGGCAGAGAAAATCCCCATGCCTGTCGGGAATCGAACCCGGGATCCCACGATCTAGAAGCAGCGACGCTAGCCACTACAGGAAAGTAGGACGTTGTACACATAGAAATTCTACAGTATAATACAAAACGTAAGTAAAAGAAATACGCAGTGAGACAAACAGAAATTGCTCTCTTATTAAAAGATAATAATTACTCTGATCGTCACGAGCTGCGGACGTGGCAAAAACATATAACAGGTTAACAGGCTGACCGTCTTTAGAAGAGTGATGATGAAATGTAATTATCCGCAAAATAACAAGCTACAGAAGATTCCAACGAGCGACGTTTTTTGTATTATTCGTGAGTCTGAGAAACTCAGTATGCAGTTTCAATCAAAAGATGACGAAGACGCAACGGTGACTACAAAAGAGTAGTAGTTTACTGTTAAAATTTCGAGAACGTACGTTTCAAAACGAAATAGATATCTCATATGTCACAAAATAATCACGGAACCTCGTAGACAGAAAGTCGTTCTTCCCAAGGACCATTCGAGAATAGAACAGAAAAGGGGACATATGAAAGTGTGGAATGAAGTGCGGATATAGAAATCTGGTATTTTCATCGGAATTACTTCCCACGCGTTACTGTCATCCTGCCAATACAAAGATGGCAAAAACTTTCCTGTCAAGTGAAAGCTGAAGTATGGAAAGCGAAATGTTGACATTTAACTACAGTTCCCACACAACCCGATTAGTCACTTTCATGGTAGCTGCAAGCAACACCATTCAAAACGTAGGATGTTCTTTTATCTTACATCACAATATGGTCACGAACTCAAAAGAATTTTGCTTAATTGAGATCTCATCCTTGAATCGCCCTTTACCAGTTTATAGGAACATGTGCTAAGTATTCTGACGTGCAGATGTGTTGTTAGCCATAGACTAATTTCTTAATAGGGATAAAGTGAGAGTAAGTAAAAACGACATTCAGTTGTACAACAGCTGTGAATTCGATGAGTTCTCTACATTAATGTCTGGTACTCTTTTCGCCAGGTACAGTATCGAATGGGACGTTCATTAAATAGTCTGACTTTGATATCTCCTGTTTGCAATTTCCCGACTTCTTTGTTTCTTTTAGTCCTGTTCAGTCACGATTTGAACAAATTATACCAATTGTAGAATTTTACACATATATACAGAGTCCCCCAGAAACATACCGAAAAACTTTTGGGGTAGATTTCTTATACAGATATAAGTAAAAAATGTGTAGTAAACAGGTTCCCGGGTTCGATTCCGGCGGGGTCAGGGATTTTCTCTGCCTCGTGATGACTGGGTGTTGTGTGCTGTCCTTAGGTTAGTTAGGTTTTAGTAGTTCTAAGTTCTAGGGGACTGATGACCATAGATGTTAAGTCCCATAGTGCTCAGAGCCATTTCAACCATTTTCTTTGTGTAGTAAACATGTTCTCTAAATTGGGTAACTTAAGAGGTATGAGCGCTTGTTCATCTTCGATACTATGAAACAGATCTCTTCTATCGGAGGGTCTTTGTTTACATATTTTGGAAGGACGAAGTACTGGCCAAAACAATAAAAATATGTTAACCTCGGATTTGAAATGAATACTTCAAGAGCTATGGGCACTTGTTCATCTTCACTAGCGTGAAAAATATCTCTACTACTAAACAAGTGCTCATAGTTCTTCAGGTGCACTCTTTAGAGCCTTTGTTAGTAGAATTTGTTTTGATTCGGTGTAAGGAACGGGTCCATAAAGTTTCTTGGCGTTTATGGAACACTGTGTATATTTACCTGATCTGAAAACACATACTAACATAATAAAAGGTCTTTTGTCGCGCAAAATTCATGTTAAAATGTTGCAAATGTATATATATATCAGAATATACAATTATATGTAGCCACTATAAAATTTATAGCGATTCATTCCTTCCATATTTATTCAGTCGGTTTCGGTAAGCTTGTGCAACAAATCGGTCATTTTGAATCTTTTCGTTTAGCTCAAGAGCTTATCATTCCTAAAATACTCTGTTCCTGTCAGTTAGTTGAAAGATTTTGTAGAAAATCTATAACGGTGAAAATGCACAGTTGAACGTCCAAAACATTTTGTGACCTAATAACCCAGACTAACATGTATTTTAAATTCTTGAAAGTGCACGTTATCTCGAAGAAGGTGAAACATTAATTCCGTTGGACAATGACTGGTACGGAAATATACACCGCTGAGATTTAGCAGTTATGACCCCGCTGTATGACAAATTCTTGAAATCAGATTTCCCACTAGCTTGGAGATTTGACCAATTTAGCAGTTGCTTTTACTGATTTAGAAATAGGACAAAATTAAAAATATGGTTGTGAAGGCAAAATTTCGACTTGCATCCCCTTCTGAAAGGGATAAAGCAAATTAAAATATATTAGTACATTAAATAATGCATACCCTATTTTCAGTAAAGATTCTATCTTATGTAATTCATATATCACGTACCTAAACGTAGTAATGTCTCAGAAACTTCCCTTATGAGCCAGTATCTGAAGGAAGTTGTAGGTTGCATATACCACATTGTAAAATATGAAGTGCTTAAAGCATGCAGAACAAAGGGACATTATACTGTGCCCACTTACGGTCAAGGCACACAACTGAGATTCTACACAGCAGTCACTGCCAATAATAAGCTATGAGAGTAGAATCCTTCGGTTTACATACTAACTTTTGCTAAATAACCTGGGAAGGCCACCGTAGAATGCAGACGAGACAGCGGATAGGTGGAAAGAATACATTGAAAGCCTCTATGAGTGGGAAGATTTGTCTGATGTGATAGAAGAAGAAACATGAGTCGATTTAGAAGCGACAGGGGGCCCGGTATTAGAATCACTATTTAAAAGAACTTTGGAGAACTTAAGATTATATAAGGCAGAAGGTATAGATAAAATTCCATCAAAATTTCTAAAATCGCGAGGGGAAGCGGCAGCAAAACGACTATTCACGTTGGTGTGCAGAATGTGTGTGTCTGGCGATTATCATCTGACTTTCGGAAAAATATAATCCACACAATTCCGAAGAATAATGAGACGACAAGAGCGAGATTTATCGCGCATTCAGCTTAACAGCTCATGAATCAAAGTTGCTGACAGCAATAATATACGGAAGAATGGAAAAGGAAATAGAGGATGTGTTAGATGAAAGGTATGGGCACTAGGGAGGTAATTCTGACGCTGCGGTTGATAATGGAAGCAAGATTAAGAAAAATCAAGACGCATTCATAGGATTTGTCGACCCGGAAAAAGGCTTCTCCAATGTCAAACGGGGCAAGATGTTCGACATTCTGAGAAAAACAGGTTAGGCTACAGGGAAAGATGGGTAATATCCTACACGCACAACACCCAAAAGTGAGTTATAGGAGTGGAAGGCCAGAAACGAACTGCTCTGGTTAAGGAAGGTATAACACCGGGATGTAGTCTACTACTACTGTTCAATCTATACGTTGAAGAAGCAATGACGGATAGAAAATAAGGTTTCAAGAGTGGAATTAAAATTCAAAGTAAATGTAAATATCGTGTGCCGGTCGCGGTGGCCAAGCGGTTCTAGGCGCTTCAGTCCAGAACCACGCTGCTGCTACAGTCGCAGGTTCGAATCCTGCCTCGGGCATGGATATGTGTGATGTCCTTAGGTTAGTCAGGTTTCAGTAGTTCTAAGTCTAGGGGACTGATGACCTCGGATGTTAAGTCCCATGGTGCTTAGAGCCATTTGAACCATTTGTAAATATCGTGTGACTAGGGCCTCCCGTCGGGTAGACCGTTCGCCGGGTGCAAGTCTTTCGGTTTGACACTATTTGGGAGTCTTGCGCGTCCATGGGGATGAAAAGATGATTGTTACGACAACACAACATCAAATCCCTTAGCGGTGAATATCTCCGACCCAGCCGGGAATAGAACCCGGTCCCTTAGTATTCAAATTTTGTCGCGCTGACCACTCACCTACCGGTGGCAAATTGAAGGTGAATCGATATCAGTGATAAGATGCGCTGATGACATTGCTATCCTGAGTGAAAGTCAAGAAGAATTACAGCAACTGCTGAATGAAACGAACAGAATGCGAACTGAGAGTAAATCGAAGAAAGACGAAAGTAATGAGACGCAACAAAAATGAAAATGTCGAGTACCATCACATCAAGATTGGTGATCACGAATTGATGAAGTTAAGGAATTCTGCTACCTAGGCAGTAAAATAACCCATGATGGACGGAGCAAGGTGGCGTAAAAAGCAGACTAGCACTGGCTAGAAGGGTAATTCCTGGCCAGGAAGAGTCTTCTGGTTTCAAACGTACGTTTTAATTTAAGGAGGAAATTTCTGAGGATGTACATCTGGAGCATCTGGGATGTGCTGCTACAAAAGAATGTTGACAATTAAGTGTACTCGTAGAACCGGCGAGGAAAGATATATATGGGAAACATTGGCAAGAAGAAGGGACATGATGGTAGGACATCTGCTAAGACATCACATGGTACTAAAGGGTGAGGTAAAAAACTGCAGAGGAAACAGAGATTGGAATACACACAACAAATAATTGAGGATGTAGGTTGCAATTCCTACTAAGAGATGAAGAGATTCGCACATGAGTGTGGCAAGTCGTATCGGACCAGTCAGAAGATTGATAAAGTAGGGAAAAATGGATATCAGAAACTGAGTGTGATAAGCAGCAACCTGTGCAAAAGTGGACATTTGTTGTTCTGTAGGTTCAACATATGACTGTTCATTAATGCTCATCGCAGAATGGGCGTATGCATCATACCTCCGGTGCACAAACGTAAACAGGCTCACATTATAAAAACATGTCTACCTGAAGTATACAACCACAAAAATCCGAACGTTTTCTTAGTAACATTGGTCAGTGCAGGACTCTATAGGAATAATTTCTAACTGAATAAACTGCTGGCGAAAGTAAGAGATAGTAATATCAATAGAAAGCATAAATAGCGGAATGAGGCACGCAAGTCGCTGGAAAACAATTTACATCTTGAATGAGAATAGAGCGGGATGCAACCGAATTACTGGAATACTGTTTTGAGACTTCGTAAAAAGAAAGAAGTTCTCCTCAGTTGGATGGAATCGCATGCCCTGCTGTCATTTGCTTTCGCAGCTCCTCTTCGATCAGATAGAGCGCTATTTCCTGCAGCTAATCTGCTGCAACCCGCATTCTGCAATCGTGAATCCAACAGCCACCACCACCACTTTTCTAGGTAGCGTATATTGCGAATGTTGTTGAATATATTTCACCTATGACTGAATAAATTTATGTGATCACTGAGTTGATATGATTGACGTTTCTCGCCGCGAGTTATCGGGGCGTTCAGTTTCATTTTGGACAGCAGAAATCCTCACATTTTCAGTTTTCGGTTATCAAAAGTGGACGTTAATATCTCTTACAAAATTGTAGATGTGATAAATAAATGATTCCGGGTTTTTAAAGGTCAGAGTTGGTGTAATTTAATAAAATCACGTGAATGTGTGGCTCACAGTTCAGAAACAATCCAAAGTAAATTCTGATATAAAATTCTCGATACAATACTTTGCATTTTGAGGTGGTATTCATGCGGAATACTTAGACTTGAAATAACTTAATTTTCATCATGTTTAATATTTTCTGGAACACAAAATTTGAAATGGAATGAAAATTACGCCATATTAGTCAGCATTTGATTTAGAAACAATGTTAGTAAACGTTTTTGTGGTATCTTCAATGGAGAGCTGTAGGAAAATTAAAAATCAAATAGCGACAGCGGTAACACCCATGAATCATAACGAGGCCGTTGCCGGTCGCCTGCTGCTTATGATTCACGGCAGCAACAGCAGGTTAAGTACAGCGTGAGCTTAAATATTTATTACTTAATTCATTTTTTCAAGTTTCAAACAAGGGATTCCATAAAATTTAAGTCTAAAGTCAGTGAGCAATAAAAAGAAGTTCAAGACAATGTCAGCAGAATTTTACTAAAATTGTGTTTATACTCAGTACATCAATGAAAGGACCCTAAAATTTGTTTTAATTGCTCTTATGTTAATGTAATACATCTCGATCAACAACAGTCAGATTCGAATTGATCCGTAGTTCACTGAAATCTAATTTAAGATTCCTGAGTTATATGGCAGACATGTTGTCGCCTCCTGAAAATATGCCAATTTTACCAAATTTAACTGACAACTAGTAAGCATTTAAGAGACAACATTATGAAAGTTATTTTCTTTTACAGTTATTGACACACGTAAATATTATTAATAATTTTTAAAATACGAATTCAATTACCTCACCTTCCACCCGATTTCAAATGGAATAGCCCATTTACATACTAGATCGCTTTACATTCAAGGAAAGGATTAAATTAATTTAAGAAAGTTCCACTTCCGAATTTCTTTACTGTAATGAAGAATTCCATTATTGTTCCAGAATGGAGCTTAATACGAAGACGTGGCACTTCAGAAAATTTTCCCAACTGAAGGAAAATGTTAGTAGCCACCTATCCAAGTAGCCCAGAATATGTAACAGGTACTAACACGAGTAAAAGGGAGAATGTTTCGTAGAGGCACACTACGGAAAGTGTGAAACAGATCATCGACAAAGTTGGATGCCTTAAAGTGAAGCTATGTAAAGGTTATCGGTACCTCGAATTGCGTGGTGGGTGGCATAAAACCAGTTGAATGATCAGTGAAGTTTAAAATGCTGGCTTGCTCAGAAAGAAGACAAGTGATGTGAATTAGTGAAGGCAGGAACATTACCACTCAAGGTGGTTTCCGACCACGGCGTAGACAGTTTGAAAACTGAAAATGGAACATGTTTGTGTCTTCATAATTAGACAATTAACAAAATATGTGACCGAATACCGTTAGTAATAAATAACGTATGTGCCAGTAGTAAAGAACGGGACTTCGCCAAATTCTTCTCACCATGTGACAGTAGTAATACACTCAGTTTTCTGCTGCCGATTTTTGAAGCGCATGTATGACTCTACTTTTACATCTATATTCCGTGAAGCCATCTAACACTTGGTGGCGATGGGTGCATCAATATATCGTTCTTCAATCCGCTCCCCCTCCCCCCCTCCCTCATACCCCGCACCTGTTCTATTCGTGACTGGAGCCAGGAAATACGGACTGTCCATAAAGTTCCATATAAGTTCTGAACTGTCTGATTTTTCCCGTCGCTGTCGTTTCCCAAGACTAATGACTTATGACGTAATACGTGGCCGGCCTCTTTCTGGAAAGTAAGTTCTTGGCATTTCAGCAACAAACCTCTTCTTCATACACGGCGCCTCTTATGTGTGGACTTTCACTTACATTTGCTGAGAACCTCCTCAAAGTTTTTGCGTGTATTAAACGATCCTGCGACGAAATGTACAATTCTTCATCGGATCATTATCTCGTATGTTAATCCGACCTCGCAAGCATCCCACATTAATAACCAACACTCAAGAATCGGTCGAATAAGAATCTTCCAAATCACGTCTTTCGTAGCTGAATTACATTTTCTTGTGGCCCTACCTGAGTTTTCACCAACAGCTTAATCGAACGGTATTATATCTCTTCGCCTAATTATCTGCAGTATGTTAAATTTCTTTACCTTGTTAGTCAATTGCCAGTCTCCAATCGTATGTCGTGATACTAATCTAGGCCGCACCAGTTTCATTGAGTTATGATTTGAATTTTACCTGCCCCCAAAGTCTTCTCCAGATAAATCTTGTCACGGAACAAATAAGTTAGTTTTCGGGGCAAACGCATTTTCCACTGAGTTCTGTGGTCACGTGTGTTGGGACGTTTCTTGTGCTTAGCTCATCCTGCAGCAAGTACCACATTATACGTACGTGAAGTATATCCGATGATGAAAGCAAAGGTATGGAAGTAAATATCGTGCACATTGTAGCTTATGTGGCATCATAATAATGATTCATAGTATCGAGCAACAAGTGAAATTCAAAATGTACCGACTGCTTTATTAGATTTGATGATGGCTGAAAAGCTGAAAATGGTAATCAATTTTATTGAAGTATTGTGTGGCCAAGACATTAACATTTATAATTTAGCCCAATACTAAGGTTAGCGTTCTCCTAAGGAGTTGAAACGCCATCATTTCGTGGATATCACCGTTAACTAAATTCTCCTGAAGATATTGTTTGCACTGAGGTTCTACGCACTCCCGTTACTTCAACGTTTAAGCCTCTCAAACTGCCTGTTATAGTTAGGGAGGGGCCGGGAAGGGAATTGGCATTTTGTATATTGACAAATCTTTTCTGCTGAGAGAAGTAGCTTTTAGTGACATAAAAAATTCCACGAATTGACTGGGTATCCAGTCCCACATCTCTGGTTTCGTTACCTGGAAGTTGTTTGCAGGTTTTCCAATCTCTTGCCAATGATTGAGCTGGCCAGCTTACATTCTCTGACATTCATCTTTTAAATGTTTTTTATGCTTTCCTACAACTGCAGTTACTCATTACAGACACAGGCGACGAAGGTCATCGGATACCTCCTAATATTCAGTCAGACTCCTTTTACCCAGCATAGCGCAGCAGCTTGACATTACATGGACTCAACAAGTCACTGGAAGTTCCATTCAAATAGATTCAGCCATTATGCCTTTATAGCCGTCCGTAATTACGAAAGTGTTGTCGTTGCAGGATTTTGTACATGAACTGATCTCTCGATTATGACCCACTAGTCTTCGATGGTATTCATGTCGGTCGGTCTGAGTGGCCACACTGTTCGCTCGTATCGTTCAGCATGTTTCTCGAATCAACTACGAACAATAGTGGCCCGGGGACATGGCACATTGTAATTAAATAAAAATTCAAATGTTGTTTGGGAACATGAAGCCTATGAATGCCTGAAATAGGGATCTGAATGGCCGAACATATAACCATTTCCAGCGTAAACACAGCTCAGACCATTATGGAGTCACTACCAGCTCGCACAGTGCCTGGTTGAAACTTGGGGTCCATGTCTTCGTGGAGTGTGCGCCACACTCGAGTTCTGCCATCATTTCTTAGCAATTGAAATCAGGACTCATGTATCCATTCCACGTTTTTCTAGTAGTTTAGGTCCAACCGATGATTTCACGAACGCAGGAGAGTCGCTGAAGGCAATTTCGTGCTGTTAACAAAGACATTCGAGTCCTTCGTCTTCTGACATAGTCCATTAACGCTATATTTCGTCGTACTGTCCGAACAGATAAGTTCGTCGGACGTCCCTTATTGATTTCGGTTTTTTTTTTTTTTTTCATGCTGAGTTGCTTGCCTCTTGGCGCTGACACCTCAACACAAACACCGCTGCTCTCGGTCGTTAAGTGAAGACCGTTGGCCACTGCGATGTCCGTGGTGAGACATGGTAATGCCTGATATTTTGTACGTCGGCACTTTCTTGACACTGTGTGTAGTATCGACAGCTACGATGCCACAACGTAGGTCCTCTCTGCTAGGTTGGCACTACGAGAGACACCGACGACAGCGCCCTCTAGCTGGTACTGTCGAGGTCTACGAGCTCCGCGACTGCTTCAGCCCATTTGATCAGCTGCAGTCAGCCAGGACACTTCGCTTCATCATCGCACCTACATACGAAGTTATGTATTCGTTTTTGAACCAGTAAAGCATTTTCTTGCAGTACCGACTTGTATTACCTTTTCCCGTTCCTACCCACGCGCCGCCTCCCAGGCGGCATACAAAACTGTGAACCTAGGAATATTTAATTCGTTAACGACTTATTAAATGGATTGTCCCATGCGTATAGCTCCAGTATCCATTCCGCGTTCAAAGTCTGTTAATTCTCGTCATGCGACCATAATCACATGAAGCACCTGAGTAGAAATGGCAGTTCCCGCTGATGCACTGCCGTTTTATACCGGTACCTAGTGTACGCTATACTACTGGCATCTGTGTATCGCATATCGCTGTTCGATGACTTTTGTCACCTCAGTGATAAGCGGTTCTTCTGGTTGTTTCCGTTTATTAGTGCGTATACTTGAGTAGACTTACACACAGACAAAGAACTGAAATTGAGTTCTGTAATTAAGAGCGAGTCGGAAACACGTTCCTTGGTCTGAAAATTCCATCTTATTTTTCACTCCAGTTCTTCCAATAATGCAGTGCTTAAAAATCTCACAAAGAACATAGAAATATTGTAATTTTAAAAAATCGATGAATTCTGTTGCACAAGTAAGCCACCGACCTACATTCATTGAAATTATTGGAAAAAAAGGACCAGCATGGTGAAAACTTGTTAATGTTTCCTGAACTCATCAAGTAACATCTTATTGATATATATCCACTGAAAAGTACGAATATGACACTTTCGTCTGACAGTCTGCGGTATGCTACAGCAGCATTGTCAGAATCTGATAATGTTTCCTAAGTGATAATGTGATATCTGATAGGTATCCGATAACCACTGGATGGTATTAATAGGACACTTTCGTTTGTCAGACAGTCTGAAGTATGCTACAGAAGCTTTCTTAGGGAAGGTTATAATCCCTTAAAATGTCCATAATCATGGTGTATGTGTTGCGTTTCCCGACGATGGACAGTGGTGATACTACCAGCAACCTGGCGTTTTGTTTGCTTAGTCTTCTGCTCAAAATGTATTGCAGATCGCGATAGAGCTCACTTGATTTAAATCGCTTTCTGATAACGAGTCACGTAAACGCGTCTAACTGTAGAGGTGAGTGGGGAGAATTCCATGATGTAAGAGGTTCCTAGGTATCCATAATTGTCGCCTAGATATGTCCATTATGTATTATGTTGGATAAGCTTCACTATTGTGTTTTTTTCCTTTTTTATGAGCTGCGTGCCTTCAATATAAGTAGGGGGCGCAGTTGAATGCATTGATAAGGCATTCTAAGGAGCGTAACTAATTGGTCAGCATACATTACGGTCACTGCCACTGTGACCGAGACTGACGTGTTCTGCATGAGGGAGTACGTCTGTTTTCATTGCAGATGACGAAGGCGCATTTCATATAAGGTTGATTAGATATTTTCAACATGTGAATAAATATTTCAGTCGCAGCTGCCCCCATTTGTGATCGCAGATGGTGCAGTATTTAATGCACTGGCCGCGTATTCAAGAGGGCCGTGTCTGAGCTTCCTCAGTTGATTTATTTTTAATTTTTGTTTTTATTTTTGCGCTACTTCACTTAAAATGAAGCCTGGAATTATTCCTTCCGTATAGTGCAGAATTCTGTCTCCCGTTTCCTACTATTTATCTATAGAAAGCTCAATTATCGTTAATTTATCACTTTCCATACGGCTGCTTGAGACGAAAATGCTCGATCCTTCAAGTAGCTACGTTTCCTAACATTGGCTGTCGAAATAAAAAATCTAGAACTCTGTGCATAATTTCGAAAATAGACTTGAGGAATGTTCCGAACATAAATTTTATCTTGTTCGCCCATGGCTGCATGATGCAGTTTTATTAGAAACACTGCGCGCAATTAATCACAAAATCACGTACATCTAGTACTGCCTAAATTTATCTAAATGTACCCAGTAACAGCCTTTGCTTATGTTCTAACGCAATAACCAATTCCAATTGCCTTACCTTTCAATTGTAGCAAGTTTCCCAGATACTTTTGCGAAAAGATTCAATGCCAGTATTAACAAGTGTTATATTAATATACTTGTGCTTTCAAAAGCTTATGTATTTCGATAAAGAAGTACTTCCTTCGCGTCAATATATCTCTAAAAGCTGCATATTGACACCGAAAGCCATCATGTTTCACGATATGATGTGATTTTTGATATGTATAAATGGCTGGCTTGTCACTGTTAAATGTTGCATCTGCATAGTAAGACCACTAATTATCAGCATGTCCGTTCATGCTGAGATGTCTGGCAGATCACTAAACAGTGGTGATCCAACTGGGTTTACCGTAGGACTGATGGCATGTCTACTACGCTATGTACAACGGGCTTGTATATCATCTCTCTCATGATTCTCTACATACATTAGAAACGCATCTGCCACATTTGTGACGTTACAAAGAGAATCTTATATGACATCATTTGTTGAGAGGGTTGGTTTCCGCTGCACTCAACATAGCCCTGAATTATGTTGTGCTCAAAAGTGTGGCTTAAGCGCTAGCTCATTTTCGTGGGGCGCTCACCTACCCTAAAGGATTTAATTGAAACTAACATCATGTTCTCAGGTATGAAACAACTGATCATGGGATCTCTTTCAATTCTCATATGTTAAATGAGAACGAATGTAAAAGTTAGTGGAAGGTGAACATTCTTCGAAGAAATTTCCTTTGCATCTTTGCTAACCACTTAAATGTTAGTTACGTAAAAAGCATACTTTAAGTAATGTTCACTACCATAGAATTTAATGACCTCAAGTAAAAGCAATGACACAAACAAACAGAATGGATGAAAGAATGCTAAGTTTTCCTAGCTGCAAGGTCATCATACATTTCATCACCACATATTATAAATTAAAGTCGTCGTCCGCTTTTCTTCTCTCTGAATGTGAAGGCTGATAACCACTATGCCAGAGAATTTTTCCCACCGCACATACTTAGTGCTACCCGTGCGAGGCCGCATTGATGTATTTCAACACCTGTCGGCAGCTAAGGGCTTAATCATCATTTCATTCTAGAGAAGCTAAACGGTCATCAATGGTACCTGTTCTTTCGGCAACAGATTCCATCTCCATACAGTTAAAGGCTACCCGGCCATTGACCTTCTTCTTTGCGAATGCTAATGCTTTGCCCGAACTCTTACGGGACTCGGAAGCTTGGATTGTCGAGAGTAATGAGTGTATTAGCAAATATCTAGTAGGAGAACTACGAATGTAGGTTGTGGACATGTTGGGAATGTGGGTCTCACGGGAAGCGCGCAGCGGATAACTCCCTGGAGTCGCACTATCCTCTGCGCCCTCAGTGGCTCAGATAAATAGAGCGTGTGCCATGTAAAAAGGAGATACCGGGTTTGAGTCCCTGTCGGGGAACACATTTTCAACTGTCCCCATTGATGTGTATCAACACGTGTCGGCAGATAAGGGTTTAGATTTATCTATCATTTCATTACACAGTACATTTGTAGATGCTTAAAAATTGCACAACTATAAAATTTGAATGGCAGTAAAAGAAACAGCTATAAGGGGAAAATATCTTCCTTTACGCAATTCAAACAGGCCACGATCGCCTGTTAGAAGAGACATAAGATGTAGCAGGTATAAGAAAAACTGTTAACATACACGTAACTTCTTTCTTTGCAACACTGTATTATTCGTCTGAATGTTACTAGTGTGTAATTACTTGAAAATTTTGAAATAGCGTAAGCCCGACGGTGTCTGATATTCTTCTTGTCTTGCGAAATATATTCAATTTAGTTTGTGTATATTTTTCTTTATTTCCAAACATACTGAAACTGCGGCGTAGTTTTGATCAAGCAGTAAACTTCTCTTTCCCAATTTGTTATATTTCCACTACGTAACCTGATGCAAATACAGGTAGCTGCATGAGGAACGAGTTGAAATAACGGAGAACAGCGACATGGGAAAAAGGGCAGCGTAAAATGAATACTTGGTTGGCTCGACAGAAAATCGTTACTCTAACTACTGCCCTTAGGGCGCATATTTCATCAATTCTTGCCTCTTCATTGAGATCAAAGCCGATACTTCAGGGAAATGAAGGTGAAATGGCCTAAGAAAAATTGTATTAAATATCTGTTATAAGTTGCAGAAACGTCTTTATTTCCTTCTTTCCTTTTTACGAGCTACCTGTTGAATAATCCATGTCGCTGGGGCTCGTCTATTTCTATTAATTATTCATCAGACATCACAAAAGGAAAAGCACATTAATTTGAATATGTCGGCTCCCTTTTTTCATCTGCTTGTTTTTTACTTCCATAATCTATTACCTGAGAATGTCGGTCATTACCATCGTGTTTTAACTCTTTTGCACGAGACCAGCCCTCGTTCTGCGAAGAATGGGGCTTACGGTGAGATGTTTCTTGGTGCTTGGTACAACACCCTTTGGTGCTTATCAGTTAACTGTGAAGGGAAGGCAGATGAATACCGTTCTTGAATGTCTAATTTAATCTTCTTAGATTTTAAAAAAAATTATTAACCTACTGTATGTTTGTTTCGTTACAAAGCGGAATCTAACGTGGTTCAAATGGCTCTGAGCACTATGGGACTTAACATCTATGGTCATCAGTCCTCTAGAACTTAGAACTACTTAAACCTAACTAATCTAAGGACATCGCACACATCCATGCCCGAGGCAGGATTAGAACCTGCGACCGTAGCACAAAGCGGAATCGTTCAGTGTCAAAACAGCTATTGTTTCTCATTTACGCCAGTATTTGCTCATTGCGAGCTAAATTCATTAAGAAAGATGGGAGTAAATTTTAGTCGTTGTGGTACAAAGCTTGTTATTCCCAGAGGTACATGTCAGTTGCATAATAAGACAGGTTTTGCGTTACATTTGATTTTAAAAAATGCAAGTAATGACTTTCAAATGTAGATTAAATTACTTAGTCCTTGCAGTCAAAGTTGTACGTACGAAATTATATATTTGAATTAATTATTATATGAACTAAGTTTGACATTTACTTGTGACAATACGAGTAAGGGGTAGTGAAATGGAAACGAGACAGAGGAAAATAAAATGTAAGTTTACTGTTTATTATTTCAAAAGTACTCGCCGTAACTGTTATACATTTATCCCACTGTGAGATGAAACGGTCAATGCCTGCATGGAAAAATGTTTATAGTTGCCTACGACTTTCTTAAAGGCTTCAAAATAAAAAAAGGCATGACATAGGGAGAGGTCGGAAATGTGTGGCAGATGTGTAAGGGCTTCCCAGGGAAACGTCTGCATCGCAGTCGAAAAAACCTTGGTAACATCTGGAGGTGAGAGACTTGTCCATGGTATCAGACATTTCAACTGTTCACATGCTTCCACAGAAGCAGTTTGCTTAAAAATGAGTATGCACACAGTTTTACCAAGCGCCTTCTTACACTCTAGAAGGTAACATAGTAGCATATACAGGGTGTTTCAAAAATGACCGGTATATTTGAAACGGCAATAAAAACTAAACGAGCAGCGATAGAAATACACCGTTTGTTGCAATATGCTTGGGACAACAGTACATTTTCAGGCAGACAAACTTTCGAAATTACAGTAGTTACAATTTTCAACAAGAGATGGCGCTGCGGTCTGGGAAACTCTGTAGTACGATATTTTCCACATATCCACCATGCGTAGCAATAATATGGCGTAGTCTCTGAATGAAATTACCCGAAACCTTTGACAACGTGTCTGGCGGAATGGCTTCACATGCAGATGTGATGTACTGCTTCAGCTGTTCAATTGTTTCT